>NC_134398.1:134897864-135197864 GCF_050003625.1 Haematobia irritans | reverse complement strand
CATTACTGAATACTTCCATTGTGCTAATGTAACATATTCGTTGCCCCAATAACAACAAATCGTTGGCTTAAGTTTAATGAAATTTTCTTTATGTGCATTCCTACATTTGATGCTAATACTGAATGGCGCATATGGTCTTAGCTAATGCTGACGATGAGTACGCTATTACTCGTTGATACTGATGTGATCACTGGCTAGTGTTGGCATAACTAGTGGTTTTAGTACGTCTTTAAGTCTTTTAGCTGACACGCATCCATCATTGCCAAGATAATGATGATGGACATCGTCACATCCCCTCTGAAAAAACAAAAAACAAAAAAAAACATTATGATCTAATGTGGATCATGCAACCAATAAATATAGTGATGCGTTGACTGTTAAATACTTGAGGGTAGTATTTATTCTCAAAGTTACTGCTTTCTATTTTTTGTGGGTATTCCTACACCTATCTCAGATTGATTGGATGAATGCATGGATGGATGGACTTTTGAATATAGCGCTTAACACTACGTTAGCGATTAATTATTTGAAAGGTGCTGAAAGATTTTTTCATCTCCATCGTGTTGTGATTCCGATCGTAGTAGTTGACTTGAATGTAGTCCCTGTTATTATAACAGCATATCTAGAATTTTAATGATTAGTTTAGAAAAGTGAATCTTCTACGAATTTATAAAGGTGCAAAATTTGTTGTAGTTGGTCAAATTAAATTAATTAATTTATCACCTTTGGAAGATATTTTTTAATGGAATGGCATTGAAAATGGAAAAATCCTGGACATACGAGTGATGTTGTACAATTTTTTTTCTAACCAATTTAAAATGAGTTAAGGCAATTTGATTTAAACAACTAAATACGGCCATTAGTTTGGTCAGGCCGAATTTTTATACCCACCAACATGGATAAAAAATAACAGTTTTTTTATACCCTCCACCGTAGGATGGGGGTATATTAACTTTGTCATTCCGTTTGTAACACATCGAAATATTGCTCTAAGACCCCATAAAGTATATATATTCTGGGTCGTGGTGTAATTCTGAGTCGATATAAGCATGTCCGTCCGTCCGTCTGTTGAAATCACGCTAACTTCCGAACGAAACACGCTATCGACTTGAAACATGGCACAAGTAGTTGTTATTGATGTAGGTCGGATGGTATTGCAAATGGGCCATATCGGTCCACTTTTACGTATAGCCCCCATATAAACGGTCCCCCAGATTTGGCTTGCGAATCCTCTGAGAGAAGCAAATTTCATCCGATCCGGGTGAATGGTGTTAGCATATGATCTCTAACAACTGTGCAAAAATTGGTAAACCGATCCCCAGATTTGGCTTGCGAATCCTCTGAGAGAAGCAAATTTCATCCGATCCGGCTGAAATTTGGTACATGGTGTAAGCATATGATCTCTAACAACTGTGCAAAAATTGGTCCACAACGGTCCATAATTATATATAGCCCCCATATAAACCGATCCCCAGATTTGGCTTGCGGAGCCTCTAAGAGAAGAAAATTTCATCCGATCCGGCTGAAATTTGGTACATGATGTTAGTATATGGTCTCTAATAACCATGCAAAAATTGGTCCACATCGGTCCATAATTATATATTGGAAGAAAAAAAAATCATCTGATTCAGTTGAAATTTAGTACGTGGTGTTAATATATGGCCTCAAAGACCCATCCAAAATTGGTCGAAATCGGTCCATAATTATATATAGCCCCCATATAAACCGATCCCCAAATTTGACCACCGGGGCCCCTTGGTAGAGTAAAATTCATCTGATTCGGTTGAAATTTGGTACGTGATGTTAATATATGGTATCCAACAACCATGCTGGAATTGGTTCATATCAGTCCATAATTATATATAGCCCCATATAAACCTATCCCGAGATTTGGTTTTGGAGCCTTTTGGAGAAGCAAAATTCATCCGATCTGGTTAAAATTTGGTACATTGTGCTAGTATATGGCCGTTAACAACCATGCCCAACTAGGTACATATCGCTCTATAGTTATATGTAGCCCTCAGATAAATCGATCCCCAATCACACAAAAATTGGTCCATATCAAGTTCATAATTGTAGCTCCTATATAAGCGACCCTCATATTTCAATTCTGGCTCTCCACGTATCGTGCAAAAGTTCATATCGATTCGTAATTATTTGGAGACTTACCTATGCATAACTTTTTTGTCTAATATATACCACGTATGGACTAACTCACAATTTAGAAAGCGATGTTAAGAAGTTTTACGATACCTTGCCATCGGTAAGTGTTGCCGCAACCCAAGTAATTCGATTGTGGATGACAGTCTTTCGCAGAAGTTTCTACGCAATCCATGGTGGAGGGTACATAAGAATCGGCCTGGCCGAACTTACGGCCGTATATACTTGTTCTTATTGGAATCTTACAACAAATACTATACAAAATCAAAGAGAACGATTCACCGATATAATTCTTTGTTACAAGTGCTCAAAATACCACAAAGATGATGAAAAATAAAAAATTTTAAAATTTTATATAAGGTTTGAACCTTTTCAAAAATAACGTTACTTTTTAAAAATTAGCAAAATTTTATTTTTTTAATTGAAAGCAAACGACAAATGAAACAAATTTTTGTTAACAAAATAAGTCAAAATTGTAAAAAAAAAATGAAAAATTAATAAACTTTTCCCATCGCCGAGGGGACCAATTGTAGAGGCCTGTTAGTAAGGTTCCAGTTCACCAAGGGTCTCAAAATTTGCTCTAACAGGTGAACTTTTCGGCTCTATGTTACCCATACCTAATTTCAAAGAGCAATCTATAATTATTCCCAAATGACGGACATTTTGCTATTTGTGTTATCTCACCCTCTATGCAATCTGATATTTTTGATCCCTTGCAAGGGAGGAGGTACGTGAAGTAGTGGTCCGATTGGTATCAAACTTCACATTTTTCTTAGTTTCGACCCTTCAAAATATCGTTTTCCTACGATGCCTTTTTTATTTTTGTCATTTAATAGTTCGTCATGTTTCATAACACTATCCATTCTCCCAACAAATTCCATCTTATCATCGACATGGTATCCTAGCATTCGACCTATTGGCCCGATTTCGCTCTCTTATATATCCAGAGCTTCATATTTGGATTCAGGCTTCATTTCGATTCTACCACTCTCAGAATAATGCCCAACGTTTGCAAGCCTTCTCAGACCTGTCATTGTTGATACTGGTACACAAAAAAAACTAATTCTTTCTTCAGAAACGAAAATTTTGACCAACGCAGATTGCTTTTATCAGATACTCAGGTACTCATTGCCAAGTTTGCCTCCAAACGTACTTTGTTTGGCCTGAAATATTTTTAAGAAAAATAGTCTGTAAGGATTTTGTATATCCATAGACTTAAATAAATAAATAAATAAAAAGAAAAGAAAATTTTGTTGATCAAAAATTATTTGCGTTTATGAAATTTTCCTATTCTCTTATTAGGTAATTTAAAATTTTGCGAATTATTTAGTTTCCCCAACCCCCAATGTAGTCACCTACTATACATCAAGGTTGAAAAACATACACTGTTAGAAAAATATGTTTTTCATATGTTCCGATGTAAACAAAATGTGTTTCGGGCACGATTTTAAACCACAATATATTTAAGTGCGAACATGTAATGTTCCTGAACTAACACTAAATGTTTGGGACATCTATGTTAATATGTTAGAATATATTATGTTTGGGGCATGAATGTTTCATAAAAATCATATGTGTGAATACAAACATATAAAAATTTACAAATTTCGACTAAACATACATATGTTGTGATATTTTATTCAAAGCGATAGAGAGAGTATAGAGAGAAATAGAGATGGAAACCGGGAGAGTTGACGAAAGATATCAATATAACACAGCAAAAGAGTCAAAAGAGAACAATCTCTGTGAAACCGCTTGTATGTTGTTTCGGAAAACTGTTTTATGATAAGGCCAAAAATTTGATATGTTTAAGTCTAAATATTATTTAATTTGAATAAAGAGAATATACATTCTGAACCAAGAGAATAGACATTTGAAAAACAAACAGCTTATGTTTTCGCCTTGAGAGCAGCATTTTATGTATGTGTGGACATGTGTTTTGTTTATCATTTTGGCATTATGGGCACAATTTTTTTCTTGGTTCGTTAAAAGAAATCAGGGGTCTTCATAAAAATAACGAAAGGGCACTATACTCTTTTTAGAGTTGGGACAGTAAAATGAAATAAGGAGGAAATAGTGAAAACTTACACAGTAAAATGTTAAAAAAACAAACTTTAGTTCCTCTTTAGTAAAAAGTAGTCCACGAGGAGTTGACGGACACCATCAAATATAAAAGCGGGCATTAAGTTCGAGTTTTACAGCTAAAACAATTTAAAAAGTTTATTTTCTTTAAAATGAATTATTAAAGAAAAATAAAAGGAATTTTAGAGCGATGGTGTTAAATGCTAGTAAAAAACTGTTCACTCCTAAATAAATTTATGTTTATATTATAAAATTATGTATGTATGTTTATACTCGACTCCACGTTCTTCTTATGTTAGTTTTTGAATTCCTTCCAAATTTTAAAGTTTTGTACAAAAACAGTTTTTTATTACAAGATTGTTATTTTTGCAATAAAAAATAATATTTTATCCAAAAATCAGTCAATTTCGTTTATATCAAGCACTGTTACTGACTATAAATCTTTAATAACGCACATTTCGAAGTTTCATTTAAAAAAAATTAATATAGTATAAATATAAATGTGTAAATTAAAAAAAAACAAAAAAAAAAATGTTCGGTCGGAGCAGGGATTGAACCCACGACCCTTTGCATGCAAGGCAGACATGCTAACCACTGCTCCACGTGGCAAACAAATGTATGTTTCTGTTAAATAATGTTATGTTTGCATAGGCTCGTGGGCGCTGCAAACTATGCTACATAAATGTAACTTAAAACGATAATTATCTACTGGTGACTATAACAGCTACGTAGCCCAGTGGATAGTGTGTTGGCTTACAAACTGTATGGTCCTCGGTTCGATTCTCCGTGCAGGCGAAAGGTAAAATTTAAAAAATTTATAAAAGTGAATAATTTCTTCAACATTATTTGTATTACAGAGAAAGGTGCCAATAACTAAAAAAATCGTGGAAGTGAAAATTACGAGTATGTTAGGGAATGAGCACAATCGTGTTTGGGAAAAATTCTTCCAAGCATATAATATTTTTGGCTCAAAATGCTTCCAAACACATAATATGTTCACATAAAACAAACATATTAATGTTTCGGCAGTATGCAATAATATATGTGCTTCCTGCAAAATATGTTTGGAACATATGTTAAAGAAGCGATTTTTTTTGAGGGTGTAGCCATGACCTTTGGCATGCAACTCACGTGGCTAGATAGTGTCAGTTAACAGTTCTTGGCTCCCTCCCAAATGAATTCCTTGAATGCCACCTTGTTGACCGACCAATCGACAATATCACCATGATCATCATTGCCATCCTTTATGTGGCACAAAAACATTTATGCTTCGACACACGCCCAATACGAAAACAAGGCATAAAATCTTGGAGATTCATATCTTTAGCACCACTACAACGATTGTTTTCGAGAGGGAGATATCTTTCCGATTACTTTTTTTGACACAGAGAGCGGGAGACAGACACCCGCACCTTGTTTTTGTTTGTTTGGCTTTGTTGTTCCTCTCTGCCAAATTTATTTATGTAAGTATTTTGGGTGTAAATGCATGTCCACATCATAGTGGCATTGTGGTCTCGGACATTTTTACATTCAGAAGATACACAAAAGTATCCATTAGATTGACCATGTTTCTTACGAATGTTTTCACCTTGTCTGAATGATTGGAAATGTGACTGCAGTGATGCAATAAATTTCCAATGCTAGACTTCTAGCACCTTGCAAAAAATTCCTTGTTTGTTTTCCTAGCTTCATACTTGGTCGGCCACTTTATTCCCATTCCCCCAAAAGATACCGCTGCCATACCTTCGTTCACCATAGAAATGTGTGCCCAAGCCTGTGCCTCATTGTTGTTTGGACATTTCTATTGCATCTGCTCTATCAAAGATTTTATTTTTAGTGCACCTTACTTGGTAATTTGGTTGTTTTGCTTTTTGGCTCTATCTGTCGGTGTTTGTAGCTTGTTTTGATGGTCGTTTTGGCCAATTTTCTACTGTGATTTTTACTGCTCTAACATCTGTTTTCATCGCTTTGTGCCAATTCCTTTGGGTTTCTCTTTTCGTTTTTTTTTTTTTCCAATTTTCCCTTATCATTTATTTGTGGGTATTTCTTATCAACGTTTGTGTTTGTGGGGATTAGGATGTTTAACATGGTGCACTGATGTGCACCACCTGTCTGTCTTGAAAGTGGATTGATTTGTTGCAAAATCGTTTATTGGTAAGATTTCTATCATCTATGCCTTGGCTCTATGCCGAATTGATGTATACAAAGTTAGTTGAGGATTGGCTATTTTGATTTTTTTAGACTTATTAAAAAATCTATAATATAGTAGGATTTGAATATGCCCATACATAAGATTCTCAAACTTCAATATGTTGTACATTCTAATAAACGGCTTCTGTTGAAATTACAGTTAAATCGTTTATTTTTGTACCCTAAACGACATAGTCGTCGGGGTATAATAACTTTGATCTGCCAAAAAATGTGCCTACCAGAAATATTTATTTTAGACCCCATAAAATATATACCGATCGACTCAGAATCACCTACTGAGTCGATTTGGCGCTTGGTATCCGTCCGTTCGTCCGTCTGTCCATGTATTTGTTGTTCACAGGATTCCGGTCGCAATTATTAACCGATTTTGATGAAATTTGGTACAGGGAGTTTTTTGGGCACAAGTACGAACGCTATTGAATTTGGAAGAAATCGGACCAATTGAGATATAGCTCCCATATATATATGTATAGCCCGATTTCGACCAATGGTGTTACATTGCACTTTTTTACAAACGGATCGTCACCAAATTTGGCCAAAAATATTCTTTTTCATCGCCCTTCAAGTCTGCAAAATTTCATCCAATCGGTTCAGATTTAGCTATAGCTCCCATATATATGTACCGCACGATTTTTCTAAATTTGGCCATAAAACCCTTATTTATCAACCGATCTTACCCAAAGTTGGCTAAATGTAATCTTCTATAGCACTAACTATATGTGCAAAAAAAAAAAACATGGAAATCGGTTCAGATTTAGCTATAGCTCCCATATATATGTACCACCCGATTATTATAAATTTGGCTATAAAACCCTTATTTATCAACCAATAGTACTCAAACTTGGCCAAATGTAATCTTCTATAGCACTAACTGTATGTGCAAAATTTCATCGAAATCGGTTCAGATTGACATATAGCTCCCATATATGTATTGCCCGATTTTGAAAATTTTGACCCTAATAACCTTATGTTTGACCATAGAGGCCTCATTTCTTAACTGATCTTACTGAAATTTTGCACAAGGTAACCTTTTGTTGTATTAATCAAACCCGCAAAATATTATGCACATTGGTTTAGATTTACATATAGCTTCCATATATATGCATCGCTCGCTTTTCCCAAATTTGGCCATAGTACTCTTATTTATGATGTTACTCAAATTTCAAATTTTAATGTACAAGCCGATCGTATTTATACGTACTTGTAGCTCTTACATAAGAATATTGCTCGATTTTTACAAATTTGGATTTATTACCCACACTAATTGAGCGGTTTTCTCTTTTTTAATAATGGGCTCAATATTAGTGGCATACTAACTCCGTAGGTGCAATATCAACTACAGCCAGTGTTGCTAGAAGTAGCGGAAATTCCCTATATGTAGGTTTTTTCTAAAGGGTGATTCTTTTGAGGTTAGGATTTTCATGCATTAGTATTTGACAGATCACGTGGGATTTCAGACATGGTGTCAAAGAGAAAGATGCTCAGTATGCTTTGACATTTCATCATGAATAGACTTACTAACGAGCCACAACGTCGAATTTTCAGTGAATGGGCCCTAGAAAAGTTGGCAGAAAATCCGCTTTTTTATCGACAAATTTTGTTCAGCGATGAGGCTCATTTCTGGTTGAATGGCTACGTAAATAAGCAAAATTGCCGCATTTGGAGTGAAGAGCAACCAGAAGCCGTTCAAGAACTGCCCATGCATCCCGAAAAATGCACTGTTTGGTGTGGTTTGTACGCTGGTGGAATCATTGGACCGTATTTTTTCAAAGATGCTGTTGGACGCAACGTTACGGTGAATGGCGATCGCTATCGTTCGATGCTAACAAACTTTTTGTTGCCAAAAATGGAAGAACTGAACTTGGTTGACATGTGGTTTCAACAAGATGGCGCTACATGCCACACAGCTCGCGATTCTATGGCCATTTTGAGGGAAAACTTCGGAGAACAATTCATCTCAAGAAATGGACCGGTAAGTTGGCCACCAAGATCATGCGATTTGACGCCTTTAGACTATTTTTTGTGGGGCTACGTCAAGTCTAAAGTCTACAGAAATAAGCCAGCAACTATTCCAGCTTTGGAAGACAACATTTCCGAAGAAATTCGGGCTATTCCGGCCGAAATGCTCGAAAAAGTTGCCCAAAATTGGACTTTCCGAATGGACCACCTAAGACGCAGCCGCGGTCAACATTTAAATGAAATTATCTTCAAAAAGTAAATGTCATGGACCAATCTAACGTTTCAAATAAAGAACCGATGAGATTTTGCAAATTTTATGCGTTTTTTTTTAAAAAAAAGTTATCAAGCTCTTAACAAATCACCCTTTAATATTTAGCGTCTTGTAGGGACGTAGGGCTACAATGTAGGGACATTTTCACTCAACACAATTTGTAATAATTTTTACATTTTGGTGGCTCTTGAGGAGGAAATTAGAAGCCGGCAAGGCTTGATCTTTAACAATATGTGGTAACAACAATTACCACTCGTGCCAAAAAAAAAAATTAACAAAATTTGAAGACTGCGACAAATTACCACAAATCTACCAAACAAATATTTCTATCGAAATTTTTGTTAAAACTTTCTTCCTGTAGAAAATCTTGTCAACATTTTATTTCTATAGAAAATTTTGTCTAAATTGTATTTCTATAGATTTTTTTTTTCAAAATAATATTTCTATAAAAATTTTTCTCAAAATTTTATTTCTATGGAATTTTTTCTCAAAATCTTATTTCTATAAATTTATTATCAAAATTTTATTTCTATAGAAAAATTTCTCAAAAAAATTTGTTTATAGAAAATTTTTCCAAAATTTTATTTCTATAGAGATAAAAAAAAATACTATTTTTGGTAGAATTCTACCAACCAATGTTACCCCACAAATGCTTATGATTACTAATTCAGTAAGGGTGGTTTAGGGTATGATATAGTCGGCCCCGCTCGACTTTCTACTTTACTTACTTGTTTAATAATGGGCTCAATATTAGTGGCATACTAACCCCGTAGGTGCAATATCAACTACAGCCAGTGTTGCTAGAAGTAGGGGAAATTCCCTATATGTAGGTTGTTTCTAATATTTAGCGTCTTGTAAGACGTAGGGCAACAATGTAGGGACATTTTCACTCAACACAATTTGTAATAATTTTTACATTTTGGTGCTCTAGAGGAGGAAATTAGAACTCGGCAAGGCTTGAACTTTAACAATGTTTGGTACCAACAGTTACCACTCGTGCCATAAAAAATTTAACAAAATTTGAAGATTGCCACAAATTACCACAAATCTACCAAACAAATATTTCTATAGAAGTTTTTGTCAAAACTTTATACCTGTAGAAAATTTTGTCAACATTTTATTTCTGTAGAAAATGTTGTCAAAATTGTACTTCTATAGACATTTTTTTTCAAAATATTATTTCTATAAAAATTTTTCCAAAATTTTATTTCTATGGAATTTTTTCTCAAAATTTTATTTCTATAGAATTTATTATCAAAATTTATTATAACCAACTGTGGCAACCATCTGACTTTCTACTTTACTTACTTGTTGTTTTTACATACACCCTTAAAAATCGCTTCTACTCCCAAACATATTCTGCTTCCAGCATATATATTTTAAGGATTTGTCCAAATAAAATATTTTCTGTATTGTTGAAATATATTATGTTTCACCTTAGGCATAGACTTGTAGAAAAAATTTTAATGTAATTTCCTTTGTATACATATATTTTTAAGGCGCCAAATGGTTACTTCCATTCTTTTACTTGCAGCATACTTGGTCTCTCTTTTTAAACACATATATGTTTATAGGCTATTTCTAAATTAATATATGTTTGCATCCAAACATATAATTTTTACACCTAAACATATGAAAAACAGTATTTTTCGTCCGTGTGAAAGCATCCATTAACTTTACTTTCGAATATTCCTCAGGACTTCTTGCTCTCCTTAAGAAAAAGAGTTTATTTGCATGACCGATTGCCTTTGGAGATAACCATAATCTTTTAAGTAATAATTGAGTTCATCTTCTATGAAATTTCACTTGGATCGATGACTATAATGTGTCCACAAACTCGAATTTCATTATAAAATCTATTTGAGATAAATTTAGTGTTTCTATTTACCTTACTGTGTTTTAATCCTCAAAAATACTAACATGTTCTCCTTACCAAAGATATTTAACAAACCAACACCCCAAAAAATCTAAACAACCCAAAATTCAACCTTCGTTCAGTTTGAAAATGAAATCTTTTTCAGAATTCTCACAACTATTATCAGAGGAAAAAAAAAATACTAAAGCAAAGATGTTTGCATCATCTTTCATATAAAACTGACAGCTTATTACTTTATCAAGATTTATGACAATTAATAATAGGGATACTGGATATCGAAAAAAAAAACAAACTTAACAGACACTGACCACTGTAAAAATAATCCTCCTGCTTATCAATGACCCAAGAAACTTCCGCTATTGAAAATTATATATGGAGGCCAAAAAGATGTTTTATTATTTCCCATTCAAGGGTTATGTTTAACAAAATCTTTTTAGGTCAAGTTATTAAAACTGGATTATGATCATAAACTGAAGAAAAGAAATGATGAAAGAAATCAATTGAATTATAAAATAGAGCCAAAATATTGATACAATTTTGTGGGGAAAAACAAAATCTACGATTATGAGTAATGTCTTTAAGAGCATGTGCTAGTTTTTGTAATAATTCATGGAAAATTATATTAGATTGTAAAATCTAACAGGAATTATGATGACCTCAACATAATTTATGATAGCTTACTTTATAAGGTATTATCCTATAAAGGTGTGGTTTTCAGTCGGAATAATGTGAGTCACTTTGGTAAAAATGATCTTTTATTTACAATATACATATTTTGTCATTAGGGAGAATGCATATGGATTTCAAAAGTACGATTTACAATATCTTTAGACTTTTGATAGGTGGAATATTTTGCTCGGGTAGATATGAGTTTGGCTAGATCGATTTGTTATAACGCATGTAATGTTATATTCACTCCTAGTGGTCTGCTGTAATTTTTCTCAAAGTGTAGATAAACTTAAAAAAATATACTTCGATCCAAAGTTTTTGACCAGATTTGTTCCTAAAGTAAGGGTATAGTAGAACTATTTTGCAACATTCTCCATGGCCAGGTGAAGTCATTGATCAGAAGCCATGTATATACCAGGGCTGTGGAGTCGAGCCAATTTAGCTCGACTCCGACTCCAGCATTTTTCATCAGCTCGACTCCGACTCCGACTCCGGAGTCGACTCCGGGTAATATAACTAAATCTCATTTTAATACCACAAATTTGTAGTTCTATTGTGGGGGTACCGTAAGTGGATCGATATAAAGTATCGTATTTATTTATGTGTGCAAAAAAGGTCTTAATTTCACATTAGATGCCAATTAAATTCTATATTTCAATTTTAGGGCAATGTTTAAATTTTGACTAAATTTTCTATAGAAATAAAATTTTGACCAAATTTTCTAATAAAAAATCTATTACTATAAAATTTTGGCAAAATTTTCTATAGAAATAAAATTTTGACTTAAATTTTTATAGAAATAAAATTATCAATAGAAATAAAATTTAAAAAAAATTGTGTAACAAACAAACTTTTGCAAAATTTGCTATAGAAATAAAATTTTGACAAAACTTTTTATAGAAATAACATTTTGACAAAATTTTCTATAAGAAACAACTTTGAAACAATTTTCTGTCAATATTCCACATATGTATATGGCCTAAAAAAATAAAATAAAAAAAAAAATAATTTCGGGCATTCAAATGGATCGATCCAGCCCATCTGCTAGTCTAACATCTAGGAAACATCAAAAGATAGCCGTAGTTAGAAGTTGATTTTCATTTACAATCATGCTGTACATTGATCGAATAAATAACGCAATGGAAACTAATTTGCGTAAAAACTTGTTTAGTTACAAAAATGTGAAGTGTTTTAAAAAAAATTGGTTTAGCCGGAGTCGGAGTCGAGCAAAATTTTTACGACTCCGACTCCGACTCCAGCAAAATCTTCAGACTCCGACTCCAAGACTCCGACTCCGACTCCGGCTCCACAGCCCTGGTATATACTACCCATGTTATATTAAATTTAAATCATTGACATTTTAGATGCGTTCATAATCAATCGAAAATTGACGAGGCGTTTCAAATTTCAATAAGTGTGCCAGGCTCGTTGCCTATTCAACACAACGAAACTGATGTCATTGTTGATTTTCGAACGGAAGAGGAGTAGAGGCAATCAGTCTCCGTTGGTGATGCTGGAATTGATTTATGCCTTAGAACATATGCGACCGGTGCAATGTCATATAGGAACTCGCCGTAGACCTAATCCTGGCGAACATTAAAGCATTACTTGCTGGTATTCGAGTTCCTATGACTTAGGGTACACACATGCACATGCCTTATCTGCATCCTTGTCACTTTGCTCAAAACGGGATTTTGTTGAGCTGGTTGTTTTGTGCCTCAAAAAATGCAAGATGTACGATCTCATTGTCTGCAGTTGTTTCTAAACTAAAAATGGAATTCAAATTAGTTTTGAATAATTTTTCAACGGTATTGTCCTTTGTGATGATATGGAAAAGAGTCGTTATTTAGGGGTTGTTTCTCCTCTAATCTAAAATACTTTATATCTACACTCAATGTTATTCTGCAAAGGACATGTGCTTTAGAATTTCCGTTGCTGAGATTTGAGTTCATTTCACATAGATTTATTTAATGAACATCTGCTTTTTTCAACACATATTTGTAAATTACTGCAAAGAACTTGCTGTTGCTCATGTTCGGAAAGAGAAGGGCCATTAGCGTATGTTGACAAGTTATGGATTTGGAATTTAGTTCAATATTCATTAAAATAGCAGATACTTGTAGTGAAGCCCCTTCTATAAAGTGATTTACATTTTGAACAAAGATATTGAACACAACTGAGAAGAATCAGAAAGTAATATCGGTTTATATGGGGGCTATATATGATTATGGACTGATATGGACCACTTTTGGCATGGTTGTTAAATATCATATACTAACATCACGTACCAAATTTCAACCGAATCGGATGGATTTTGCTCTTCCAAGGGGCTCCGGAGGTCAAATCTGGGGATCGGTTTACTTGGGGGCTATATATAATTATGGACCGATTACGACCAATTTTTGCATGGGTGTTTGAAGCCATATATTAACACCACGTACCAAATTTCAACCGAATCGGTTGAATTTTGCTCTCCCACGAGGCTCCGGAGGTCAAATCTGGGGATCGGTTTATATGGGGGCTATATATAATTATGTACCAATTTTTGCATGGTTGTTAGAGATCATATGCTGACACCATGTACCAAATTTCAGCCGGATCGGATGAAATTTGCTTCTCTTAGAGGCTCCGCAAACCAAACCGAGGCATCGGTTTATATTGGGGCTATATATAATTATGGACCGATGTGGACCAATTTTTGCATGGTTGTTAGAGACCATATACTAACACCAATATATAGTATGCTTGATATCTAATCGCTATTTATATTCCAACGTGATTCTCCAATTCTAGACGACACATCAATACCTTCATTTAGTTTTAATTCTCTTATTGATCTTTAGTTTTAATTAAATTTACTAACATCGTTACACGAAAACAAAAAAATATTTATTAACTAACATACAGTGACTCAATACCTTAATTTTATGAGCAAAGCTGATTTATAAACAATTAATTCAACTATCATCCACCATGCATCGCCATTGCGATTTATTCGTATTTCCCATCTACAGGCCCCCAGATAAGAAAGAGAATACCGGTGAGTCTATTTGAATTATTTATTTTTGCTAATTAGAACCAAACATACTTCTAATATTATTATACTTACATCCTATACTTTATATGCACTCATATTAGTCCAGTTCATTTCATCCAATTTTGTTCTTTTAGGTGTATTATTCACAACACCCTTTATTAATTTATTATATATCCAAGTACTAATTAAACATATTCTCTCATGTTCTGGTTTACAAATTAGCAAAACGTAAAATTTTGCATTTTCAATAAGTTTTGAACCATTCCATGTTTGTTCCAATTAAATTTCTTATCAATAAGAACTATTTATACAAATTTCGTATTATTTATCGTTATGGTTCAGAAAATAGAGGTTGAGAAAAATTTTGCGTTTTGCGAATTCGTAAACCAGAACAGGGGGGATTATAATGAATTTTTTGTAAAGTTGAAGTTTTCCAATATATCATGAAAGGTGGGGAGGCCAAAGTAGGGAAACACTGCAATGGGCTGAATATTCCTCAAATTGAGCAAAGGTAGAGCGGGCGCAGGAATGAATAACCGTCTGATAAACATCTTAAGTTGGCACTCTCAGTTAACTTCGCCAATTTTTATTTTTCTCTTTCTATCCCTCTATCTCTTTAATACTCTTTCTCTCTCTCACACGAGCTAGCTCAAGTACCCAGCAAAAAAAGTTGGAAGTTCTTACAAAGGCACAACTTTAAAAGCACCTCCAGAAGATGTTCTCCCAATGATGTTCTTTATTTTAACTACACAGGAAGTTATTTTCATTAAAGTTTTTATAACATGCTTTTTTCATATTTTTAATGGGTAATTTTAACTTTTTTGTTTCAAATTTGTAAAAACAGTTTAAGAATTCATAAAATGGTACAATTTTTTTAAATTTTGTCGAAAAAAATGCTAAACCCAATCTGAAAAAATTTAATTTTTGAAAATATTTGAGATCAAACGTTCAGACAAGCGTTAGAATTCATTAAACATTATGAAAAATTATAAAAATTATTTATTTGACAAAATATCACAGAATTTTTTTTAATTTACGGCAAAGAATCACCCCCACGACTGAGCAATGCCGAAGGAAATAGGACCGAATAGGTCGTCCGTCACAATTTGTATGTGAATACCTTCATTAGTATATCGCAAAAAGAAAATTAAAATCCGTTTAGATCTGTATCCTAATATTAATTTTATAATTTTATAAAGCTTCACATATAAATTATGATGAAATATAAATATGACGAAATATGAAAAGTGTTTATACCATTCAGCACTACTGTGGTACAGGGTATAATAAGTTTTTGAGAAGGGCCGGTTTCAGACCCATCGTTTTGTTTACTGATGGCCTTAGAACTAAATTCTGAGTCGATTCAGTCATGCCCGTCTGTCTGTTCATGTATTTTTATGTACAGCTAGCAGTCCGAAGGTCCTCAATTTTGGCATAGTGTCCTAGTTCAACTCAAAGACAATCGCTATTGATTTAAAAAAAAAAATCTATTCCGATTTAGATATAGCTGCCATATATATTTATCATCGATCTAGTCATACTTCCCCTAATTTCGTTCCTCAGAATATTTTTTAAGTCCCGTAAAAATTGCAAAATATCAGTCAAATTGGTTCTGATTTAGATATAGCCCCATAAATATCTTTCGCCCAATATGCAATTACTTGATTACTTTGCACAATTTGGTTGAAATCGATTCAGATTTAGATATATGTCCCCAGCAAAAAAGAGATCCAAACAAATATATACGGCCGTAAGTTCGGCCAGGCCGAAGCTTATGTACCCTCCATCATGGATTGCGTAGAAACTTCATCTAAACACTGCCATCCACAATCGAATTACTTGAGTTGCGGTAACGCTTGCCGATGGCAAGGTATCTTAAAACATCCTAACACCATCTTCTAAATTGTATGTAAGTCCATACGTGGTATATATTAAATCAAAAAAGATCGATCCAATACGTATATAATTCAGTTTGAAAAAGTAGACAAAATTTTCTACAGAAATAAAATTTTATCAAAATTTTCTATAGAAATAAAATTTTCACAAAATTTTCTATAGAAATAAACTTTTGACAAAATTTTCTATAGAAATAAAATCTTGGTAGGTTATTTTTGGCTCGAGTGGCAACCATGATTATGAACCGAATAAAATTTGAACAAAATTTTCTATAGAAATAAAATTTTGATAAAATTTTCTATAGAAATAAAATTTTGACAATGATGAAAATTTTATTATGAACCGAATAAAATTTTAACAAAATTTTCTCTAGAAATAAAATTTTGACAAAATTTTCTATAGAAATAAAATTTTGACAAAATTTTCTATAGAAATAAAATTTTGGTAGATTATTTTTGGTTTTAGTGGCAACCATGATTATGAACCGATATGGACCAATTTTTGTGTGATTGGACCAATTTTGGTATGGTTGTTAGCGACCATATACTAACACCACGTGCCTAATTTGAACCGGATCGGATGAATTTTGCTCCTCCAAGAGGCTCCGGAGGTCAAATCTGGAGAATGTTTTATATGGGGGCTATATATAATTATAGACCGATAAAGATCATATACTAACACCATGTTCCAATTATTATTATATACAGGTTCAATCCCCGGTTGAAGCGAAGAAGTTTTTCAATTTGCACTACTTCCGGATCACAAATTGGGGTTCCAAACTACTTTTTATACCCTCCATCATAGGATGGGGGTATATTAACTTTGTCATTCCGTTTGTAACACATCGAAATATTGCTCTAAGACCCCATAAAGTATATATATTCTGGGTCGTGGTGAAATTCTGAGTCGATCTAAGCATGTCCGTCCGTCCGTCTGTTGAAATCACGCCAACTTCCGAACGAAACAAGCTATCGACTTGAAACTAGGCACAAGTAGTTGTTATCGATGTAGGTCGGATGGTATTGAAAATGGGCCATATCGGTCCACTTTTACGTATAGCCCCCATATAAAGGGACCCTCAGATTTGGCTTGTGGAGCCTCTAACAGAAGCACATTTCATCCGATCCGGCTGAAATTTGGTACATGGTATTGGTATATGGTCTCTAACAACCATGGTCCAAATCCGTTCATAATTATATATAGCCCCCATATAAACCGGTCCCCAGATTTGGCTTGCGAAGTCTCCAAGAGAAGCAAATTTCATCCAATCCGGTTGTAATTTGGAACATGGTGTTAGTATATGATCTTTAACAACAGTGCCAGAATTGGTCCATATCGGTCCATAATTATATATAGCCCCCAAATAAAACATTCTCCAGATTTGACCTCCGGAGCCTCTTGGAGGAGCAAATTTCATCCGATCCGGTTCAAATTAGGCACGTGGTGTTAGTATATGGTCGCTAACAACCATACCAAAATTGGTCCAATCACATAAAAATTGGTCCATATCGGTTCATAATCATGGTTGCCACTAGAGCCAAAAATAATCTACCAAAATTTTATTTCTATAGAAAATTTTGTCAAAATGTTATTTATATAGAAAATTTTGTCAAAATTTTATTTCTATAGAAAATGTTGTAAAAATTTTATTTCTAGAGAAAATTTTGTTAAAATTTTATTCGGTTCATAATAAAATTTTCATCATTGTCAAAATTTTATTTCTATAGAAAATTTTATCAAAATTTTATTTCTATAGAAAATTTTATCAAAATTTTATTTCTATAGAAAATTTTATCAATATTTTATTTCTATAGAAAATTTTATCAAAATTTTATTTCTATAGAAAATTTTGTTCAAATTTTATTCGGTTCATAATCATGGTTGCCACTCGAGCCAAAAATAACCTACCAAGATTTTATTTCTATAGAAAATTTTGTCAAAAGTTTATTTCTATAGAAAATTTTGTGAAAATTTTATTTCTATAGAAAATTTTGTTAAAATTTTATTTCTGTAGAAAATTTTGTCAAAATTTTATGTCTACTTTTTCAAACTGAATTATATACGTATTGGATCGATCTTTTTTGATTTAATATATACCACGTATGGACTTACATACAATTTAGAAGATGGTGTTAGGAGATTTTAAGATACCTTGCCATCGGCAAGCGTTACCGCAACTTAAGTAATTCGATTGTGGATGGCAGTGTTTAGATGAAGGTGCTACGCAATCCATGATGGAGGGTACATAAGCTTCGGCCTGGCCGAACTTACGGCCGTATATACTTGTTTTTTTATTATTTGTTTACTTTTTTATTGATTCTCTATTCGTTTTTGCGAAATTAATTGTCAAGAACTTAAATTTTCGCCTAAAATAGTCTAATTGCGTACCTTCTAATACTTGACCAAAAGGACTGCATGGGACATGGAAAAAACTCGATAGGGGATCCCGGGATGCGCTTTTGTTTGTGGACCAAAAGGACTGCATCGGAAGTGGAAAAATTTATATATAAATATTGAGAAAATAACATGGTTGCGAAAAACATGTTTGGGATGATCATATTCCTTCTCTGAGTGTATACATAGATGAAAGTAAACTGTTTTATAGGAGGATTTAAATACCTTGCGCGAAAACTGAATTAAATTGTACTTCATATTTTGAGATTTCCCCAAGGCGATGTTAAAACCAGGACAATTGAAAGCCTTGTTGTACGTTTTAACTGCAGTTCACGAGAGGATGTAATTCTCTCATAGAAGAAAACATGAACTAAAAGTAAAGAAGAAAATCATTGGCGCCAAATCATGGCCATTTTAACCATACAGTAGTTCATTTTTATTATTTTTGGGAATCGTACGAAAACGTTATATAGCTTTAGTTCATATTGAACTTGTGTGTACGGTCATTGAAGTTTATACCTACGTTTAGTTCATCAAATAGTGGATTAACTATGTCTCAAAAAGTTAGATTTCATTAAGCTGTTGACAACTTCGAAAAAATATTATTAAAATTTAACTACTAACAAATAATTTTTTTCCAATAAAATAAGTTAAATTTAGCGTTAATTTAACTACGGATTTTTTTCTGTATAACAATGCATATTCCAATTAAGACCTTTATACAGCTTTACAAATTTGATGGATTTGAGATGGTACCAAAAATGTTGGTACCGCCCGATTTCAGACTTCCCTTACTTGTTCTATCTATCTATGTTCTATTTTATATCTTTAATATTGCCAGCACCCAGCTGTCATAGGTTTTTGTTAATTTAACTACAGTCATATTAAGCATTTTTAAGTACGTGTTTGAAGTACAATAATGTTTGCATAAAATCAAAAATTTTCAACAATCACCAAATAAAAATTCCATAATATTCATAAAAATCATTCTTTTCAGAAACTAAGAAACAAAAGTAATCTTACTATTCAAATCTTTGTGTTTGGAACTTATTTTGACTGTTATTAGTTGACTTTTTGGTCATTATTATAACTGTAACCTATTAAGCAATAAAAATATGTTCACTTTAGATATCGTCGTCGCACTCTGTGTGTGTTACAGTTTCTCTTAACAACACAGTAAGTTCTTAACTGCTTGACCCATGACCTCAGACAGCAAGAAAGAGTCTCGCAAACGACCGCTGCAAAAGGCATACGAAAGACATTTTGTTGCAGTAAACGAAACAACCTTTGTGACTATGGCGAAAATCGCCAAGAAAGACATAAAAACAATGAACCTTCATTTAACATTTCCAGATAATCAGCAGCAAGAGGCAGTCAGTCGACATCAGCAACAACAACTGGCAGCAACAAACGATGTCTGCAGCAGCAGCAACAACAGTTTAATGTTATACCACAAGCGTGTAACAGGTTGTCACTCTCTAGTTTAGTCGCCTGTTGTCGCCTATAGACAGTGGAGTAATTCTGAAAAGAAATTTGTGAATTGTGTGTATATTTCTAAACCGCACAACTGAGAGCTCACAGGTTTATTACTGTGACAATTCATTTTATTGCTTACAAGGTTACAAAAGCATTATGAACTATGTTGAACTGATCGTATTGCGAGGTCGGATGCAGCACATATTGAAAACTTGAGCTAAAGCCATTCCAAAATGTAGAGAGCTCTTGGATGCCCAAATAAATATAAACTGGAAAGAAAGGATTTGCTCCACTTGCACGAAAGTGGCAAGTTACCGAATTTTGTTTTCTCCCATCTGTAGCCACTCCATATTAAGCACTTTGTGAACAAACAAAACGATCGGGTTTACTAGCAAAAGAGGTCAGCTTTAAATTTTCACCTCCGATTGGCCACCTCAACTCAAGCGGCTCCTGTGGACCCCCGTAGCGGCCAATGGTCGCTCTCAACTCGAAATCATCGACTTTGGGGTCAAAATAAATGCTGAATATTATCGGGAAAATGTCCAGAAGACAGTAGTGAAGAAGTAGTGGGCAGCCAAACATTTGGGCCGCAGACCATGGACATTCAAACAGGACTCTGGACCATTGCATTGGTTTAAAAATAGGTCCCACACCAAATTTTATTTTAAATGTGAAGAAACCCTAAAAATATGATTAAAAATAATAAAACAACCATGTTAATGAATATTAATATAAAAGAGTTTATCAAGTAGTGGGAAATTTGGCAATTGTTCTTTTCATTAGCTTGTTTTTATACCCTAAACCACATAGTGGTCAGGGTATAATAAGTTTGATCGGCCAAAAAATGTGCCTACCAGAAATATTGCTTTTAGACCCCATAAAATATATACCGATCGACTCAGAATCACCTCCTGAGTCGATCTAGCGCTTGGTGTCCGTCCGTCTGTCCATGTATTTGTTGTTCACAGGATTCCGGTCGCAATTATTAACCGATTTTGATGAAATTTGGTACAGGGAGTTTTTTGGGTACAAGGACGAACGCTATTGAATTTGGAAGAAATCGGATAAAATTTAGATATAGCTCCCATATATATGTATCGCCCGATTTCGACAAATGGGGTCACGTTGCGTGTTTTTTCAAACGTATCGTCACCAAATTTGGCAAAAGGTAATCTTTTCCATCGCCCTTCAAGTCTGAAAAATTTCATCCAAATCGGTTTAGATTTAGATATAGCTCTCATATATATGTATCGCCCGATTTTCCCAAATTTGGCCACAAAACCTTTATTTATCATCCAATGCTATAGAAGACTATGGCTAAATATAGTCTTCTATAACACTAACTATATGTGCAAAAAATCATCGAAATCAGGTCAGATTTAGCTATAGCTCCCATATATATGTACCGCCCGATTTTTCTAAATTTGGCCATAAAACCCTTATTTATTAACCGATCTTACTAAAAGTTGGCTAGATCCAGTCCTCTATAGTACTAACTAAATGTACAAAATTTCATCGAAATCGGTTCAGATGCAGATATAGCTCCCATATATATGTATAGCCCGATTATCCCAAATTTGGCCATAGAACCCTTATTTATTAACCGATCTTACTAAAAGTTGGCTAGATCCAGTCCTCTATAGTACTAACTAAATGTGCAAAATTTCATCGAAATCGGTTCAGATGCAGATATAGCTCCCATATATGTATCACCCGATTTTGAAAAATTCGCCCCTACACGCAAAGAAAAAAAACGTTTGGAAAACGTGTACCGAAAACGTTTTTCTTTTGTTAGAGTTTTTTGAATTGCTTCTAAAATTGTAAACTTTTATCACCAAAAAAATTCTTTTGTTACAAAATTTTTATTTTTTCAATAAAAAAAGTTATTTTTGAAATAACAACACAGTCCATTTCGTTTATATCAAACACTGTTCTTTTCTGACTTTAGGTCTTTGGTAAGAGACATTTTGCAGTTCAAAATTTAATATACTACAATGTAATGTTCAACATTTTTTCGGAATCTTCCGAACATATCTGGAATATATGTAAAAAAAAAAACAAAAGCAAAAACAAACTTTGGCCGAAGCAGGGATCGAACCCACGTCCCTTGGCATGAGAGTCGGTCGTAGCTACCACTGCTCCACGGTGCCAAACTAAATGTTTGTTTCTGTTACATAAACATTGTTTATTCGGTTCGTGGGCGCCGCAAGCTATGCTATATAAATATAACTTATATGGATATTTATCTATTGATGACCATAACAGGTACATAGCTCAGTGGTTAGTGTGTTGGCTTACAAATTGCATGGTCCGCGGTTCGACTCTCCGTCCAGGCGAAAGGTTAAATTTTAAACATTTATAAAATCGTATAATTTCTTCTACATTTTTGTATTACAGAAAAATGTGCTAAGAACTAAAAAACCTCGTGGAAGTGAGAAAGATGTGAGGGAAAATGCAATTAGCCAGAAAAGATTGTTTTTTGAGTTAGTCTTTTTGAAATTGATTTTACATCCTGGAAATGGGTAAACGTTTATCACAAACAGTATATACTTTTCTTCCAAATAAACTTCCTTACAGCGAAAAGCAAATTAGAAACGAACTTTGTTTGTCTAAAATTTCGTTTGGGAGTAAAGAATTATTTTTTTGCGTGTAATAACCTTATGTTTGACCATACAGGCCTCATTTTTTAACTGATCTTACTCAAATCTTGCACAAGGTAACCTTTCGTGGTATTAATCAAACCCGCAAAATATTATGCAAATTGGTTCAGATTTAGATATAGCTTCCATATATATGCATCGCTCGATTTTCCCAAATTTGGCCATAGTACTCTTATTTATTAACCAATGTTACTCAAATTTCAAATTCTGATGTACTAGCCGATCGTATTTATACGTACTTGTAGCTCTTACATAAGAATATTGCTCGATTTTTACAAATTTGTATTTATTACCCACACTAATTTAACGATTTTCTCTTTTTTAATAATGGGCTCAATATTAGTGGCATACTAACTCCGTAGGCGCAGTATCAACACAGCCAGTGTTGCTAGAAGTAGGGGAAATTCCCTATATGTAGGGTTTTTCTAATATTTAGCGTCTTGTAGGGACGTAGGGCCACAATGTAGGACATTTTCACTCAACACAATTTGTAATAATTTTTACATTTTGGTGGCTCTAGAGGAGGAAATTAGAAGCCGGCAAGGCTTGATCTTTAAGAATGTGTGGTAAACTTTATTCCTGTAGAAAATTTCGTTACCATTTTATTTCTATAGAACATTTTGTCAAAATTGTACTTGTATAGATTTTTTTTTTCAAAATATTATTTCTATAAAAAATTTTCTCTAAATTTTATTTCTGTGGAATTTTTTCTCAAAATTTTATTTCTATAGAATTTATTGTCAAAATTTTATTTCTATAGAAAAATTTCTAACAAAAATTTGTTTATAGAAACTTTTCCAAACTTTTATTTTTGTAGAGATTTAACAAAAAAGATTACCAATTTGGGTAGAATTCTACCAACTTTGGCAACCGTGGTGGTAATACAAATTTATATTCTAAGTTATATATGTTGCATATTCATGTTTTAAGATAATAAAGTACTTGGAACCATTTTTGTTTTGTAATTTTTTTTAAATTTAACGAAAAATATAGTAGGGAAAATTGTTTGGGAATGTATGGGAAAGTAGGGAACTTTTTTTGTCCTTGTAGGGTAAACCGAACATTTTCCGTAGCAACATTGACTATGAGCTTTAGTCAGATTCACACAAAGCACCCATAGACATGTACCCCTTAATTTTCTTAAATATGCAACTGCGATTTATCTCCCAGACCTATATGTTACCCCACAAATGCTTATGATTACTAATTCTGTAATGGTGGTTTAGGGTATGATATAGTCGGCCCCGCCCGACTTTCTACTTTACTTACTTGTTTTTTTTTTTTTAATATTTGGTACTATTACTGATAAAGTACATTTCAAACCAGTTTCAATATGAAGGTAAGACCGATATTTTGACTTTATGTCTAAAAGTGACGAAAACTGTATCAAAATTTTTAAAATGTGTTAAGACAATTGTAGAATGAAAATTTCGTTTCTCTAAAACTGCAATCAACCGAATCTAGAATAAATTGGGTTTTCAAAAGTTTTTGAAAGAAAATATGCGCATGCAGTGACTTGCATAGAGTGGGGAATAAAACCAAAAGTTGAGTATGGGCTATTTTTGGCAGTGCTTCGACATATAGTACATGTCATATACATGGTTTTCTGATATGTTAGATAATACTCCGCCAGTCCATCTTTAGCGATGGGCGTCTGTTTTAATCCGAAGAGCATTTTGTAAGACTGGTCTGGATCTGGACCATGTTGCATCTCTTGTCATTAGATATATTTGACAAATTTTGAATTTTTTTAGGAGTAAGGTGTACTTTAAATTAGGGTAGAGTCACAATGTACTAAATGCCTAAGAAGGCTTCTACCACCAGTTTAGTACTGGATACTTTAATACTTATGGAACCACTGTTTGCTAAAAGTCGTCAATGTAATAAAAAAGTGCCAGCGTGCCCCTCATATTGAAATCAAGAATATAAAATAATAAAAAAAAAACGAATACAACCACAAGACATTATGAACTACAGGAAAAAATGTCAAGCAAAAACAATCTTAACAAGAAATTTGAATATAAAAATATTTCTACTTTATTTCGGAAGAAAATAAAATTAAAGCCAAATAAAAACAAACAGAACCTACTATATAATAACACAATGACAAAATTGAAATTGTTTATAAACCCAATCTAACAGCAGGAAAAGAAATCCCCAAGCCCGAAAAATCAAGTTAGTTAAGAATCATAATAGTAAAAAAAAAGTTCAAACTCATGCATGAACCCATGTTAACGATGGAGACACAGCGTTCTTTCGGTCGTTACCGTGGTCGGAGGGCCAACATAGCCGGCCGGCCGGCTAGTTAGCCATCCAGTCATCACTATTGCAACATTTTGTATTGTTGGTGAATATGACAATAACATACTCCACTCTTGACTTAATATCGGTCATCCAAAGTTAGGTTGTTTGGTTGGGAACATTTGCCTCCAGAGACTGACTGACAAGTCAGAGAGAGAGCTACACCACCACAACCATCATCACTTGAATGGCACGAGCTTAATGTTTTTGATTTTATTTTTTCAACATTAAGACAGGTCTCATAAGCTCAATCGAGTCAACTTTATGACGATGATGGCTGTGATGATGACATTATGTATGACAAAAAGGCAGACAGAATATATTGTGGCAGTTAGTCACTGACTTTAGAGGGAAACATGGTTGGCCTCTTAGTAACAAAAGCACAAGAATATAGAAAAAGTTCCATATTGGTAACTCAGTTTTGGAGATTGTGATGATGCTTCGATTCTATGATGTAAAGACATACACCATTGGGATGATAAAAGAAGCAGACAAGTTTCAAAGTTTTTCCCAATGTCATAACTTTTATATACATTCCAGAACGGTCTTCTCAATACCCTCAAAAAATCGCTTCGGTAACATATACCCCAAACACATTCTGCTTCAAGCATACATATTTTCAGGATTGGTCCAAACAAAATATTGTTTACATTGTTCAAACATATTATGTTTCACTTTAGGTATACACTGGTACAAACAAATTTTAATGAAATTTTGTTGTGTATATATATTTTTAAGACGCTAAATGGTTAGGTTAGGTTAGGTTAAAGTGGCAGCCCGATTAAGATTCAGGCTCACTTAGACTATTCAGTCCATTGTGATACCACATTAACTAAAAGTACTTATTACATATGAGCACTTCTAGTTTTAACCGCTGAACCTTCTTGATTATTTTTCTTTGTTGAACCAACCAGATTGTTCCAAAAACATTAGCAGACTGCTTTTTTCGTTCGGAAGTTAGAGTGATTTCAACGGACGGATGGACATGCTTAGATCGACTCAGAACTTCACCTCGAGCCAGAATATATATATACTTTATGGGGTCTTAGAGCAATATTTCGATGCGTTACAAAAGGAATGACAAAGTTAATATACCGCCATCCTATGGTGGAGGGTATAATAAAAGACTATCACGCTAGAACGTATAAAACTCCTGAATATAAACTTAACACAAGTATGTTAGTTGTTCATGTAGGTCGGATGATATTGCAAATGGGCCACATGGGACCACGTTTGGGTGTAGCCCCCGTATAAACCGATTCTCACATGTACATTGCGGATCCTCTTGGAGGAGCAAATTTTATCCGATCCGGTTGAACGAGGTTTTATTATATGGCCCCTAATAATCATGCAAAAATTGGTCAATATCGGTCTTCCACGTTCTTCGTTTCTCACATCAAAATCGTTATTCCTGAACCGTTGACACCATCTTTTGCATGTTGCTTCTGATAGAGCATGATCACCATATGCCTCGATAAGCATTCGATGCGACTCTGAAGCAAAGACAATAAACTCTAGGAAGATAGGAAATTGGCTACTGAGGAGATCGAACCATCTACACCCTCAAAAAAAATCGCTTCTTTAACATATGTTCCAAACATATTTTGCAGGAAGCACATATATTATTGCATACTGCCGAAACATTAATATGTTTGTTTTATGTGAACATATTATATGTTTGGAAGCATTTTGAGCCAAAAATATTATATGCTTGGAAGAATTTTTCCCAAACACGATTGTGCTCATTCCCTAACATACTCGTAATTTTCACTTCCACGAAATTTTTTAGTTATTGGCACCTTTCTCTGTAATACAAATAATGTTGAAGAAATTATTCACTTTTATAAATTTTTTAAATTTTACCTTTCGCCTGCACGGAGAATCGAACCGAGGACCATACAGTTTGTAAGCCAACACACTATCCACTGGGCTACGTAGCTGTTGTAGTCACCAGTAGATAATTATCGTTTTAAGTTACATTTATATAGCATAGTTTGCAGCGCCCACGAGCCCATGCAAACATAACATTATTTAACAGAAACATACATTTGTTTGCAACGTGGAGCAGTGGTTAGCATGTCTGCCCTGCTCCGACCGAACATTGTTTTTTTGTTTTTTTTTTAATTTACACATTTATATTTATACTATATTAATTTTTTTAAATGAAACATCGAAATGTGCGTTATTAAAGATTTATAGTCAGTAACAGTGCTTGATATAAACGAAATTGAATGATTTTTGGATAAAATATTATTTTTTATTGCAAAAATAACAATCTTGTAATCAAAAACTGTTTTTGTACAAAACTTTAAAATTTGGAAGGAATTCAAAAACTAACAAAAGAAGAACGTGGAGTCGAGTATAAACATACATACATAATTTTATAATATAAACATAAATTTATTTAGGAGTGAACAGTTTTTTACTAGCATTTAACACCATCGCTCTAAAATTCCTTTTATTTTTCTTTAATAATTCATTTTAAAGAAAATAAACTTTTTAAATTGTTTTAGCTGTAAAAGTCGAACTTAATGCCCGCTTTTATATTTGATGGTGTCCGTCAACTCCTCGTGGACTACTTTTTAATAAAGAGAAACTAAACTTTGTTTTTTTTTACATTTTACTGTGTAATTTTTCACTATTTCCTCCTTATTTCATTTTACCGTCCCAACTCTAAAAAGAGTATAGTGCCCTTTCGTTATTTTTATGAAGACCCCTGATTTCTTTTAACGAACCAAGAAAAAAATAATGCCAAAATGATAAACAAAACACATGTCCACACATACATAAAATGCTGCTCTCAAGGCGAAAACATAAGCTGTTTGTTTTTCAAATGTCTATTCTCTTGGTTCAGAATGTATATTCTCTTTATTCAAATTAAATAATATTTAGACTTAAACATATCAAATTTTTGGCCTTATCATAAAACAGTTTTCCGAAACAACATACAAGCGGTTTCACAGAAATTGTTCTCTTTTGACTCTTTTGCTGTGTTATATTGATATCTTTCGTCAACTCTTCCGGTTTCCATCTCTATTTCAATCTATACTCTCTCTGTCGCTTTGAATAAAATATCACAACATATGTATGTTTAGTTGAAATTTGTAAATTTATATATGTTTGTTTTCACACATATGATTTTTATGAAACATTCATGCCCCAAACATAATATATTCTAACATATTAACATAGATGTCCCAAACATTTAGTGTTAGTTTAGGAAAATTACATGTTCGCACTTAAATATATTGTGGTTTAAAATCGTGCCCGAAACACATTTTGTTTATATCGGAACATATGAAAAACATATTTTTCTAACAGTGTACCGTGTTAGTTTCATACTCGAATCAAATAGCATTAAAATGCAAATAAAAAGAAATTCGCTGCACGAAATAAATTTCCTTAAACGGGAAAATGTAATTTTTCTTGTTGTTGTCTAAAATTTAACATTGCTTCATTAAGAAAATTAAGTTTTTAATTAAAAAATAAAAACGAAAAACAAATAAAACAAGTATATACAGCAGTAAGTTCGGCCGGGCCGAATCTTAAATACTCACCACCATGAAGCAAATATTAAGGGTTCTTTGAAATTTCAGGAGGGCTTGAGGACTTGAGGACACTTCCCGAAGATAAATTTAAAGATTTCACCTATGAGGACTATATCAGATTCTGGATTTATAAGAACCATTTTTGTTTGAGTTTTAGAGGAGTCATTAACATCTCTTATAGGTGTGCAAGAAAATTATAAAATAACGTTTTGATTTGAAATCTTAAATCTGTAGAAGTAAAATCTGGAAATTTTACATTGAGTTTCAAGCAATTTTCATGATCAGTGCTCTTTCTACACCCTCAAGAAGTGAAGTCGGTCTATATGGAGGCATTGCCAAATGGACCAATAAAAACTTAATCCGATACACGTTTTTGTGAGCCTAAAATACCAGAATATTTACAATTTAAGGCAAATCAGATAAAAACTACGGTTTCTAGAAATCCAAGGAGTTAAATCGGGAGATCGTTTTTATGGGGGCTATACTAAAATATGGACCGATACTCACCGTTTTCGGCATACCTCTTTATGACCCGAAAATACATCTAGATTTCCAATTTCAGGCAAATACGATAAAAACTTCGGATTCTAGAAGCCTAAGAAATAAAATCGGGAAATCGGTCTATATGGAGGCTATACGAAAATATGGATCGATACTCACCATTTTCGGCACACCTCTTTATGGTCCTAAAATACCTCTAGATTTCCAATTTCAGACAAATTGGATGAAAACTACGGTTTCTATAAACCCAAGACCCCAAATCGGGAGGTCGTTTTATATGGGGACCATACCAAAACATGGACCGATACTCACAATTTTTGGCGCACGTATTTGTGGTCCTACAATACCTCTAGATTTCCAATTTCTGGTAAATTGAATAAAAACTGCGGTTTCTATAAGCCCAAGAGTAAAATCGGGAGATCGGTCTATATGGGGGCTATACCAAAATATGGACCGCTACTCACAATTTTTGGTACACATAATTTTGGTCCTACAATACCTCTAGATTTCCAATTTCAGGCAAATAAGATAAAAACTTCGGATTCTAGAAGCCCAAGAAGTAAAATCGGGAAATCGGTATATATGGGGGCTATACCAAAATATGGACCGATACTCACCATTTTCGGCACACCTCTTAATGGTCCTAAAATACTTCTAGATTTCCAATTTCAGACAAATTGGATAAAAACTACGGTTTCTATAAGCCCAAACCCCAAATCGGGAGGTCGTTTTATATGGGGACCATACCAAAAATGGACCGATACTCACAATTTTTGGCACACGTATTTGTGGTCCTACAATACCTCTAGATTTTCAATTTCAGGTAAATTGAATAAAAACTGCGGTTTCTATAAGCCCAAGAAGTAAAATCGGGAGATAGGTCTATATGGGGGATATACCAAAATATGGACCGATACTCACAATTTTTGGCACACGTATTTGTGGTCCTACAATACCTCTAAATTTCCAATTTCAGGTAAATTGAATAAAAACTGCGGTTTCTATAAGCCCAAGAAGTTAAATCGGGAGATAGGTCTATATGGGGGCTATACCAAAACATGGACCGATACTCACTATTTTTGGCTCACCTCTTTATGGTCATAAAATACCTATAGATTTCAAATTTCAGGCAAATTGGATAAAAACTACGATTTCTATAAGCCCAAGACCCCAAATCAGGAGGTCGGTTTATATGGGGACTATATCAAAACCTGGGCCGATATAGCCCATCTTCGAACTTGGCCTGCCTGCAGACAAAAGACGAGTTTGTGCAAAATTTCAGCACGATTGCTTCATTATTGAAGACTGTAGCGTGATTACAACAGACAGACAGACGGACAGACGGACATCGTTATATCGTCTTAGAATTTCTCCCTGATCAAGAATATATATACTTTATATAGTCGGAAATCGATATTTCGATGTGTTACAAACGGAATGACAAACTTATTATACCCCCGTCACCATTCTATGGTGGTGGGTATAAAAATTACAAACATGTATAAAACTAACATGGTAAATGCAACATTTGGTATGACGCAAGCCAATTTCCTATCTTCCTAGAGTTTATTGTCTTTGCTCTGCAGCGCATTTCTTCAAATGAAAACAAAACATGAATGGTTTCCGCAAATCATTATATTCTGGTACAAAATTCGGCATTTTTAACACGATGATAAAATCCCAACAAAAAAATTTGGAAGTACTTCTAAAGGCACAACTTTAAAAGCTCTTCCAGAAATGTTCTTCCAAAGGTGTTCTTTATTTTAACTACTCAGGAAGTTCTTTTAATACAATTTTTTATAATTCGTTTTTTTTACATTTCTGGAAGTACTTCTAAAGGCACAGCTTTAAAAGCACTTCCAGAAATGTTCTTCCAAAGATGTTCTTTATTTTAACTACTCAGGAAGTTTTTTTAATTCAATTTTTTATAATTCGCTTTTTTCATATTTTTAAAGGTCAATTTTAAGTTTTTTTGCTTCAAATATGTCAAAAACAGAGTAAGGATTAATAAAATAGTACACATTATTTAAATTTTGTCGAAAAATTTACTAAATTCATTCTAGAAAAATTACGAAATTGTGAAAATATTTGAGGTCAAGAGTTTCAGACAAGCGTCAGAATGCATTAAAAATCATAAAAAAATATAAAAATTAATTATTTGTCCAAACACTGAATTCGGATCACACCTAAAGAAGTGATGCATATTCAGTGCAACGGCTGCTGAAATGGTGGACATCCGTCCTATAACAAGCCCATGTTAAATTTATAGCTGATTTCAACAAATCAGTCACACTTGACGATACTATATATTTTACCCTTTGTGTAAATTTTGAAGCAAATCGAGGTACATTATACACTAAAGTATATGAATGGACAGACAGACCGACATCACTAAATCGACTCCGAATGTAGTTCGACGATCGACATACTAAACGATAGGTTGCTGACTGATGCTTCTGGGTGTGACGAACTTATTATACCCGTACCACAGTAGTGGTGATGGGTACAAAAATTGAGTATGTTGAATAAATTCGTCGAAGAATATTGACTTATTTTTGTCATATCAGCGCTTGTTTTCTTTTTTAGTGATCACTTGCTTTTGAGTGTTGCACGACAATGAACCGAAATACTGAAATTTGCTTTTAATTTTATTTTTTTATAATAATTTGAGATTCCCCACAAAATCTTGTATCATTCCAATGACCAATAACTGCAAAAATTTACCTCTTTTGAGAACAAAGTGCTAAAAATTATTTTTCTTTTACGTCAACCTATTTCGGGAATTCAGTATGGTTGTGTGCAGTGCAAAAGGTCATTTCTTTCTTTCTTGTGAACAGAAGTGTCAAAAAGGTTATCAATCGAAGGAATTTTTCAAAATAAATCTTTTCATTGCCGTCGTTCATGGTCTACGCCAACACTTTGCATAAATCATGAATTCCATTTGACATATAAATCGTTGGAAGAAACAGGTATCACGATTCGATTTTTTTTCACCTACTTGCCAAACACTTCAACAGGGGATTCATTCATTCGAATTGCTTCCCAAACGGCATTGTAATAAAAACCGCCAAGCAACACCTTGGCTAAGAATGAAGGCTATAACAATAATGACTACAATGCCTTCAATAATATTTTATAGCCCTCAATTTAAAGGCAACAGAAAGGATTAACGTCAATGTAGGACATGTACGATTAATGAAATGGTGTATGCTTTGTTAGTCCACCTTTACCGTCATCGATCTCAAGTACCTTAGTCAATGCAACAATTCATTTAAATCCTGTCAATTTTGTAGGGAATGAATGCCTTTTAGGTTAACATTTACAACCCATTGTGTATGCTATAGAGAGAAAGAGAGGGGGAGAGAGAGAGATATGCTAAGGATATTGGTGTGAATTGGTTTGTATTGTGCGTGTGTGTGTGTGTGTGTGTGTAGGTCTATAAGAGATTTAGCTAGTGCATGAATGTGATTTTCACATCCTTTTGCTAAAGTGTTACTTGTCGTCATTATTATTTTCACTACCCCATACCCGATCTTTGGTCCGTGAATCTTTTTGTCTGTTTCCTTTGTTGTTGCTTGATGTCGCTTTTGTCTCAAAAAAGAATCCATTGTCCCATTCAATGTCTTGGAAATATTTTAAACACCTGGCAAATCGCTTGCTATGCTACAAGTGAATTTTTGTTTGTTTAGAACACGAAGTTTGTCCCTAGGGTCAAGGTTAGAGGTGATCTTTTGTGCAAAATGATTAACTATATTGAACGTGAATGTCATCCATTCGAAGAGGATGACATTCACCTCCTTAGCCGAAATGGAACACTATAATTGTGCATAAATTACGAATGCGAATTTTGTTTAGCATAGAACACGCATTTCTGTGATATAAAGATTTTTTTCCTTATCCAAAAGTCGAAAAACTTTCTAATGAAGTCGTTTTGTCCTTATAGTTAAGTGATTCGACGTAAAAATGGGTATGTTAACATGAAAGAAAATTTCGTTTGACTAAGGTCAATTTAGCTTTAAAAATTCTTGAAAACTAATGAAATCGAATGAAACATGCTTCTTTTCAGTGTACGTAAGTGAGTAATATTGTCAGGTTATGTTAATCTAGGAGTCGTATATTCCAATATATTTTATCCCCATTATCTTGTGAAAGGAGAGCTGTGACGAAAGTAAGCTATTCTTAGATATCCTTGTCATACACCTTAAGCACCCCTCCTAATTCTACACTCAAATAACAGTGAACCCACAAGGAAGGAAATTGTTGTCTAATTTTAGATGATTTTAGCTAAACTGTATTACAAACGCATATCTCACGCAGACTTCATAAAAAGAAGAAAATATTTTTGACAAATTCAACAAAGTGACATAATTATTTTTTCACTGTTGAAACTACACCGTAATTATAATGAAAGTAAAACAAGTATATACGGCCGTAAGTTCGGCCAGGCCGAATCTTATGTACCCTCCACCATGGATTGCGTAGAAACTTCTACGAAAGACTGTCATCCACAATCGAATTACTTGGGTTGTGGTATCTTAAAACTTCTTAATATCGTTTTCAAAATTGTGAGTTAGTCCATACGTGGTATATATTAGCCAAAAAATTATGTATAGGTAAGTCTACAAATAATTACGAACGGATATGGACTTTTGCACGGTACGTACACTGTTAGAAAAATATGTTTTTCATATGTTCCGATATAAACAAAATGTGTTTCGGGCACAATTTTAAAACACAATATATTTAAGTGCAAACATGTAATGTTCCTAATCTAACACTAAATGTTTGAGACATCTATATTAATATTTAAATTTACATATCTAAATTTACAAATTTCGACTAAACATACATATGTTGTGATATTTTATGCAAAGCGACAGGGAGACTATAGAGAAAGAAATAGAGATGGAAACCGGGAGAGTTGACGAAAGATATCAACATAACACAGCGAAAGAATCCAAAGAGAACAATTTCTGTGAAACCGTTTGTATGTTGTTTCGGAAAACTGTTTTATGATAAGGCCAAAAATTTGATATGCTTAAGTCTAAATATTATTTAATTTGAATAAAGAGAATAGACATTCGGAACCAAGAGAATAGACATTTGAAAAACAAACAGCATATGTTTTCGCCTTGAGAGCAGCATTTTATGTACGTGTGGACATGTGTTTTGTTTATCATTTTGGCATTATGGACACAATTTTTTTCTTGGTTCGTTAAAAGAAATCAGGGGTCTTCATAAAAATAACGAAAGGGCGCTATACTCTTTTTAGAGTTGGGACAGTAAAATGAAATAAGGAGGAAATAGTGAAAAATTACACAGTAATATGTATAAACACAAAGTTTAGTTCCTCTTTATTAATAAGTAGTCCACGAGGAGTTGAGTTCGAGTTTTGCAGCTAAAACAATTTAAAAAGTTTATTTTCTTTAAAATGAATTATTAAAAAAAAATAAAAGGCATTTTAAAGCGATGGTGTTAAATGCTAGTAAAAAACTGTTCACGCCTAAATAAATTTATGTTAATATTATAACATTACTTATGTATGTTTATACTCGACTCCACGTTCTTCTTTTGTTAGAGTTTTTGAATTCCTTCCAAATTTTAAAGTTTTGTACCAAAAACAGTTTTTTGTAACAAAATTGTTATTTTTGCAATAAAAAAAATAATGTTTTATCCAAAAATTAGTCAATTTCGTTTCGTTTATATCAAGCACTGTTACTGACTATAAATCTTTAATAACCCACATTTCTAAAAATTTAACATAGTATAAATATAAATGTGTAAATTACAACAAGTATATACGGCCGTAAGTTCGGCCAGGCCGAAGCTTATGTACCCTCCATCATGGATTGCGTAGAAACTTCATCTAAACACTGCCATCCACAATCGAATTACTTAAGTTGCGGTAACGCTTGCCGATGGCAAGGTATCTTAAAACCTCCTAACACCATCTTCTAAATCGTATGTAAGTCCATACGTGGTATATATTAAATCAAGAAAGATCGATCCAATACGTATATAATTCAGTTTGACAAAGTAGACATAAAATTTTTACAAAATTTTCTACAGAAAAAAAAAAATTTAACAAAATTTTCTATAGAAATAAAATTTTCACAAAATTTTCTATAGAAATAAAAATTTTGACAAAATTTTCTATAGAAAGAAAATTTTGAGAAAAATTTCTACAGAAATAAAATTTTAACAAAATTTTCTATAGAAATAAACTTTTGACAAAATTTTCTATAGAAATAAAATCTTGGTAGATTTTTTTTTGGCTCGAATGGCAACCATGATTATGAACCGAATAAAATTTTAACAAAATTTTCTCTAGAAATAAAATTTTGACAAAATTTTCTATAGAAATAAAATTTTGGTTGATTATTTTTGGCTCTAGTGGCAACCATGATTATGAACTGATATGGACCAATTTTTGTGTGATTGGACCAATTTTGGTATGGTTGTTAGCGACCATATACTAACACCACGTTCCTAATTTGAACCGGATCGGATGAATTTTGCTCCTCCAAGAGGCTCCGGAGGTCAAATCTGGAGAACGTTTTATATGGGGGCTATATATAATTATGGACCGATATGGACCAATTCTGCCACGGTTGTTAAAGATCATATACTAACACCATGTTCCAAATTACAACCGGATTGGATGAAATTTGCTTCTCTTGGAGACTTCGCAAGCCAAATCTGGGGATCGGTTTATATGGGGGCTATATATAATTATGAACCGATGTGGACCAATTTTTGCATGGTTGTTTGAGACCATATTCCAATATCATGTACCAAATTTCAGGCGGATTGGATGAAATTTGCTTCTCTTTGAGGTTCCGCAACCCAAATCTTGGGATCGGTTTATATGGGCGCTATATATAATTATGGACCGATGTGGACCAATTTTTGCACGATTGTTAGAGACCATATACCAATACCATGTACTAAATTTCAGCCGGATCCGATGCAATTTGCTTCTCTTTGAGGCTTCGCAAGCCAAATCTGGAGATCGGTTTATATGGGGTCTACATATAATTATGGACCGATGTGGACCAATTTTTGCATGGTTGTTAGAGACCATATACCAACATCATGTACCAAATTTCAGCCGGATCGGATGAAATTTGCTTCTCTTTAAGGCTTCGCAAGCCAAATCTGGGGATCGGTTTATATGGGGGCTATATATAATTATGGACCGATGTGGACCAATTTTTGCATGATTGTTAGAGACCATATACCAAATTTCAGCCGGATCGGATGAAATATGCTTCTCTTAGAGGCTCCACAAGCCAAATCTGGGGATCGGTTTATATGGGGGCTATATATAATTAAAGACCGATATGGACCAATTTTTGCATGGTTGTTAGAGACCATATACCAACATCATGTACCAAATTTCAACCGGATCGGATAAAATTTTCTTTTCTTTGAGGCTCGGCAAGCCAAATCTGGGGATCGGTTTATATGGGGGCTATATATAATTATGGACCGATGTGAACCAATTTTTGCACGGTGGTTAGAGACCATATACCAACACCATGTACCAAATTTCAGCCGGATCGGATGAAATTTGCTTCTCTTTTAGGCTCCGCAAGCCAAATCTGGGGATCGGTTTATATGGGGGCTATATATAATTATGGACCGATGTGGACCAATTTTTGCATGGTTGTTAGAGACCATATACCAATATCATGTACCAAATTTCAGGCGGATTGGATGAAATTTGCTTCTCTTTGAGGTTCCGCAACCCAAATCTGGGGATCGGTTTATATGGGCGCTATATATAATTATGGACCGATGTGGACCAATTTTTGCACGGTTGTTAGAGACCATATACCAATACCATGTACTAAATTTCAGCCGGATCCGATGCAATTTGCTTCTCTTTGAGGCTTCGCAAGCCAAATCTGGAGATCGGTTTATATGGGGGCTATATATAATTATGGACCGATGTGGACCAATTTATGCATGGTTGTTAGAGACCATATACCAAAACCATATACCAAATTTCAGCCAGATCGGATGAAATATGCTTCTGTTAGAGGCTCCACAAACCAAATCTGGGGATCGGTTTATATGGGGGCTATATATAATTATGGACCGATGTGGACCAATTTTTGCATGATTGTTAGAGACCATATACCAAATTTCAGCCGGATCGGATGAAATATGCTTCTCTTAGAGGCTCCACAAGCCAAATCTGGGGATCGGTTTATATGGGGGCTATATATAATTAAAGACCGATATGGACCAATTTTGGCATGGTTGTTAGAGACCATATACCAACATCATGTACCAAATTTCAACCGGATCGGATGAAATTTTCTTCTCTTTGAGGCTCGGCAAGCCAAATCTGGGGATCGGTTTATATGGGGGCTATATATAATTATGGACCGATGTGAACCAATTTTTGCACGGTGGTTAGAGACCATATACCATCACCATGTACCAAATTTCAGCCGGATCGGATGAAATTTGCTTCTCTTTTAGGCTCCGCAAGCCAAATCTGGGGATCGGTTTATATGGGGGCTATATATAATTATGGACCGATGTGGACCAATTTATGCATGGTTGTTAGAGACCATATACCAAAACCATATACCAAATTTCAGCCAGATCGGATGAAATATGCTTCTGTTAGAGGCTCCACAAACCAAATCTGAGGGTCCCTTTATATGGGGGCTATACGTAAAAGTGGACCGATATGGCCCATTTTCAATACCATCCGACCTACAACGATAACAACTACTTGTGCCAAGTTTCAAGTCGATAGCTTGTTTCGTTCGGAAGTTAGCGTGATTTCAACAGACGGACGGACGGACGGACGGACAAACGGAATGACAAAGTTAATATACCCCCATCCTATGATGGAGGGTATAAAAAAAGTGTTCGGTCGGAGCAGGGATTGAACCCACGACCCTTCGCATGCAAGCAGACATGCTAACCACTGCTCCACGTGGCAAACAAATGTATGTTTCTGTTAAAAAATGTTATATTTGCATGGGCTCGTGGGCGCTGCAAACTATGCTATATAAATGTAACTTATAACGATAATTATCTACTGGTGACTATAACAGCTACGTAGTCCAGTGGATAGTGTGTTGGCTTACAAACTGTATGGTCCTCGGTTCGATTCTCCGTGCAGGCGAAAGGTAAAATTTATAAAAGTCAAATCGATGATTTGACAGTGCCATAGGAAAACATATATGTTTGTTTCGAATTGATTTCGGCATAAGCCGGCTATCATACAAAACCTTTTTTCGAAGGTTCAAGTGTGGTTCATTGTTGGGTTTAAGGAACTGCCTGAATTTATTCTGATAATTGGTTGATAGTTTTGCTGCAAGTAGAGGATGCTGATGAGGAATGTGGTAATTCCGAAACGTGCGTCCATCCAACCATCTTGCAGTCTATAGAGCTTTGCCCAAATAAATTTGACAAACATTCTTTTCCTCTGTTGGTTAAGCTACACTTGTAGTTTAGTCAATGTATGGTTTTAAGCTGAAATAAAAAAAAACAAGTATATACGGCCGTAAGTTCGGCCAGGCCGAAGCTTATGTACCCTCCATCATGGATTGCGTAGAAACTTCTTCTAAACACTGCCATCCATAATCGAATTACTTAAGTTGCGGTAACGCTTGCCGATGGCAAGGTATCTTAAAACCTCCTAACACCATCTTCTAAGTTGTATGTCCATACGTGGTATATATTAAATCAAACAAGTATATACGGCCGTAAGTTCGGCCAGGCCGAAGCTTATGTACCCTCCATCATGGATTGCGTAGAAACTTCTTCTAAACACTGCCATCCATAATCGAATTACTTAAGTTGCGGTAACGCTTGCCGATGGCAAGGTATCTTAAAACCTCCTAACACCATCTTCTAAGTTGTATGTCCATACGTGGTATATATTAAATCAAAAAAGATCGATCCAATACGTATATAATTCAGTTTGGCAAAGTAGACATAAAATTTTGACAAAATTTTCTGCAGAAAGAAAATATTCAAAAATTTTCTATGGAAATAAAATTTTCACAAAATTTTCTATAGAAATAAAAATTTTGACAACATTTTCTATAGAAAGAAAATTTTGACAAAATTTTCTACAGAAATAAAATTTTAACAAAATTTTCTATAGAAATAAATTTGTGACAAAATTTTCTATAGAAATAAAATCTTGGTCCATTATTTTTGGCTTGAGTGGCAACTATGATTATGAACCGAATAAAATTTGAACAAAATTTTCTATAGCAATAAAATTTTGACAAAATTTTCTATAGAAATAAAATTTTGACAATGATGAAAATTTTATTATGAACCGAATAAAATTTTAACAAAATTTTCTCTAGAAATAAAATTTTGACAACATTTTCTATAGAAATAAAATTTGGTAGATTATTTTTGGCTCTAGTGGCAACCATGATTATGAACCGATATGGACCAATTTTTGTGTGATTGGACCAATTTTGGTATGGTTGTTAGCGACCATATACTAACACCACGTTCCTACTTTGAACCGAATCGGATGAATTTTGCTCCTCCAAGAGGCTCCGGAGGTCAAATCTGGAGAACATTTTGTATGGGGGCTATATATATTTATGGACCGATATCGACCATGTTCCAAATTACAACCGGATTGGATGAAATTTGCTTCTCTTGGAGACTTCGAAAGCCAAATCTGGGGATCGGTTTATATGGGGGCTATATATAATTATGAACCGATGTGGACCATTTTTTGCACGGTTGTTAGAGACCATATACCAATATCATGTACCAAATTTCAGGCGGATCGGATAAAATTTGCTTCTCTTTGAGGCTCCGCAACCCAAATCTGGGGATCGGTTTATATGGGCGCTATATATAATTATGGACCGATGTGGACCAATTTTTGCACGGTTGTTAGAGACCATATACTAACATCATGTACCAAATTTCAGCCGGGTCGGATGAAATTTGCTCCTCTTTGAGGCTCCGCAAGCCAAAATCTGGGGATCGGTTTATATGGGGGCTATATATAATTATGGACCAATGTGGACCAATTTTTGCATGATTGTCAGAGACCATATACCAACACCATGTACCAAATTTCAGCCGGATCGGATGAAATATGCTTCTCTTAGAGGCTCCACTAGCCAAATCTGGGGATCGGTTTATATGGGGGCTATATATAATTATGGACCGATGGGAACCAATTTTTGCATGGTTGTTAGAGACCATATACCAACACCATGTACCAAATTTCAGCCGGATCGGATGAAATGGGCTTCTGTTAGAGGCTCCACAAGCCAAATCTGGGGATCGGTTTATATGGGGGCTATATATAATTATGGACCGATGTGGACCAATTTTTGCATGGTTGTTAGAGACCATATACCAACACCATATACCAAATTTCAGCCGGATCGGATGAAATATGCTTTTTTTAGAGGCTCCACAAGCCAAATCTGAGGGTCCCTTTATATGGGGGCTATACGTAAAAGTGGACCGATATGGCCCATTTTCAATACCATCCGACCTACATCGATAACAACTACTTGTGCCAAGTTTCAAGTCGATAGCTTGTTTCGTTCGGAAGTTAGCGTGATTTCAACAGACGGACGGACGGACGGACGGACATGCTTAGATCGACTCAGAATTTCACCACGACCCAGAATATATATACTTTATGGGGTCTTAGAGCAATATTTCGATGTGTTACAAACGGAATGACAAAGTTAATATACCCCCATCCTATGATGGAGGGTATAAAAAGATCGATCCAATACGTATATAATTCAGTTTGGCAAAGTAGACATAAAATTTTGACAAAATTTTCTGCAGAAAGAAAATATTCAAAAATTTTCTATGGAAATAAAATTTTCACAAAATTTTCTATAGAAATAAAAATTTTGACAACATTTTCTATAGAAAGAAAATTTTGACAAAATTTTCTACAGAAATAAAATTTTAACAAAATTTTCTATAGAAATAAATTTGTGACAAAATTTTCTATAGAAATAAAATCTTGGTCCATTATTTTTGGCTTGAGTGGCAACTATGATTATGAACCGAATAAAATTTGAACAAAATTTTCTATAGCAATAAAATTTTGACAAAATTTTCTATAGAAATAAAATTTTGACAATGATGAAAATTTTATTATGAACCGAATAAAATTTTAACAAAATTTTCTCTAGAAATAAAATTTTGACAACATTTTCTATAGAAATAAAATTTGGTAGATTATTTTTGGCTCTAGTGGCAACCATGATTATGAACCGATATGGACCAATTTTTGTGTGATTGGACCAATTTTGGTATGGTTGTTAGCGACCATATACTAACACCACGTTCCTACTTTGAACCGAATCGGATGAATTTTGCTCCTCCAAGAGGCTCCGGAGGTCAAATCTGGAGAACATTTTGTATGGGGGCTATATATATTTATGGACCGATATCGACCATGTTCCAAATTACAACCGGATTGGATGAAATTTGCTTCTCTTGGAGACTTCGAAAGCCAAATCTGGGGATCGGTTTATATGGGGGCTATATATAATTATGAACCGATGTGGACCATTTTTTGCACGGTTGTTAGAGACCATATACCAATATCATGTACCAAATTTCAGGCGGATCGGATAAAATTTGCTTCTCTTTGAGGCTCCGCAACCCAAATCTGGGGATCGGTTTATATGGGCGCTATATATAATTATGGACCGATGTGGACCAATTTTTGCACGGTTGTTAGAGACCATATACTAACATCATGTACCAAATTTCAGCCGGGTCGGATGAAATTTGCTCCTCTTTGAGGCTCCGCAAGCCAAAATCTGGGGATCGGTTTATATGGGGGCTATATATAATTATGGACCAATGTGGACCAATTTTTGCATGATTGTCAGAGACCATATACCAACACCATGTACCAAATTTCAGCCGGATCGGATGAAATATGCTTCTCTTAGAGGCTCCACTAGCCAAATCTGGGGATCGGTTTATATGGGGGCTATATATAATTATGGACCGATGGGAACCAATTTTTGCATGGTTGTTAGAGACCATATACCAACACCATGTACCAAATTTCAGCCGGATCGGATGAAATGGGCTTCTGTTAGAGGCTCCACAAGCCAAATCTGGGGATCGGTTTATATGGGGGCTATATATAATTATGGACCGATGTGGACCAATTTTTGCATGGTTGTTAGAGACCATATACCAACACCATATACCAAATTTCAGCCGGATCGGATGAAATATGCTTCTTTTAGAGGCTCCACAAGCCAAATCTGAGGGTCCCTTTATATGGGGGCTATACGTAAAAGTGGACCGATATGGCCCATTTTCAATACCATCCGACCTACATCGATAACAACTACTTGTGCCAAGTTTCAAGTCGATAGCTTGTTTCGTTCGGAAGTTAGCGTGATTTCAACAGACGGACGGACGGACGGACGGACGGACGGACGGACGGACGGACGGACATGCTTAGATCGACTCAGAATTTCACCACGACCCAGAATATATATACTTTATGGGGTCTTAGAGCAATATTTCGATGTGTTACAAACGGAATGACAAAGTTAATATACCCCCATCCTATGATGGAGGGTATAAAAACAACAATGCTTAAAGAACAAAACCAACAATAACAAAATAAAACGAATGGAAAAAGTGAATAATTTCTTCAACATTATTTGTATTACAGAAAAAGGTGCTAAGAACTAAAATATTTCGTGGAAGTGAAAATTACGAGTACGTTAGGCAATGAGCACAATCGTCTTTGGGAAAAATTCTTCCAAGCATATAATATTTTTGGGCTCAAAATGCTTCCAAACATATAATATGTTCACATAAAACAAACATATTAATGTTTCGGCAGTATCCAATAATATATGTGCTTCCTGCAAAATATGTTTGGAACATATGTTAAAGAAGCTATTTTTTTTTTGAGGGTGTAGAGAGCCAGAATTGAAATATCGGGGTCGCTTATATGGGAGCTATATTATGAACTTGATATGGACCAATTTTATGTGATTGGGGATCGATTTATCGGAGGGCTATCATATAGACCGATATGGACCTACACGGACGAAAAAGACTGTTTTTCATATGTTTGGGTATAAACATTATATGTTTGGAACGCAAATTTTTAAACACAATATTTTTGAGTGCAAACATATAATGTTCATAAACTAGCATAATATGTTTGGGACATATATGTTAATATGTTAGAACATATTATGTTTGGGATATAAAATGTTTGTAAATATGATATGCTTGGATTCAAACATATATTAATTTAGAAATAGCCCATAAACATATATGTGTTTACAAAGAGAGACAAAGTGTATGCTGGAAGTAAAGTAATGAAAGTAACCAATTGGCGCATTACAAATATATATACACAAAGAAAATTTCATTAAATATAGGAAAAATACTACGTGTGAATATAAACAAGTATAAATTTACATATTATGAGTAAACATATATATGTTGTGATATAAGACTTCGCCAAAAATTGTATATGCTTAAGTAAAATATTAAAATGAGTATTCGGAGAGAAAATTCATTCGGAACCAAGATAAAATATATTTGAAAAAAAAGAGCATGAGTTTTGTTTATCATTTTCGCATTACGGGCACAATTTTTTTGTTTCGTCAAAACAAATCGGAACGTAGGACGAGTAAGTCAAAATATTCAAACAAAGGTAATTAAAGGGATCTTCATAAAAACTAACGAAAGGGCACTATACACTGAACAAAAAGCATTTCCGTTTCCAAAGATTGTGTCTCCACTTTAACTAGTAAGGATGCTTTTAAGACACAATTCTCTTTTAAATGGGGTTTTGTGTACTTGACTCTACGAAGCACATTTCAATTTTTCGCTTTTTCAGCTTTTTTTCATATGCTATAAAATGCCCGTAAAAACAAGACTTCCAGTAGAAATTATGCTATGTTTCAAGTAAAAAATGTTTTTAAAATAAAGTATTGAAAAACATATCCTATTTTTTAATGATTTTTGCCTTGTAGTCAAGATGCTAAAATGCAACAAATTTAAAGACAGTTTTATTAATTTTAAAGAATTTTTCTGAATTATTAAAGTCAAGTTGACCTTAGTCCAAAAATTTGTTCTTTCATGTTATGATACTCATTTTTAAGTCAAATCACTTAATTATAACGACAACACGACTTCATTGAAAGTATCGACCTTTGAACATGGAAAAAACTTTATATTAGAGAAATGCGTCTTCTAAGCTAAGCAAAAGTTGTATTCTTATTTTAAGGACATGAACTCTTTGGCCTCACGACAATATTTTTTCAGTGCACTCTTTTTCGAGTTTTGAAAGTAAAATGAAAACAGGGGGAAACAGTGAAAAATTAAACAGTAAGATCTTTAAAAACAAAGATTAATTCCTCTTTATTAATGAGTAGTCCAAGAGGAGTTGACGGATTTTTTCGAAAATAAAAGCGGGCATTGAGTTCGAGTTTTGCCGCTAAAATTATTTCTCAGTTTAGCGGCAAAACCAGAATAACATTACAACTTTTTCCGGTAAATTGTATTATAACATGGTGGGGAAAGATCCAAAGCAACAATTGAATAAGTTTATTTTCTTTAAAAGAAATTATTAAAGAAAATTAAAGGGGTAACATGGCCATTTTAACGCGATAATACCAATTTATACCGGCCTTAAGACTTAAATTAAGTACAAAATTATCCGTTAATAAAAATTCATATTTATTTGTATTTCTAAATTAATGGTGTTACATGCTAGCAAACAATTGTTTACACCAAAATAAATTTATGTGCTGTTGTAAAATTACTGTTTAGAATTTAAATATAATGTGCTTTTGAATGGTTATCGTTAACCTTAGGATTCGATGGAAAAATATTTTTATATACTCGAATTCACGTTCTTCTTTTGTAAGAGTTTTTGAATTTCTTCGAAAATTTTAATCTTGTATACAAAAACCTTTATTTGTTACACAATTTTTATTTTTTCAATAAAAACAAGTATATACGGCCGTAAGTTCGGCCAGGCCGAAGCTTATGTACCCTCCATCATGGATTGCGTAGAAACTTCTTCTAAACACTGCCATCCATAATCGAATTACTTAAGTTGCGGTAACGCTTGCCGATGGCAAGGTATCTTAAAACCTCCTAACACCATCTTCTAAGTTGTATGTCCATACGTGGTATATATTAAATCAAACAAGTATATACGGCCGTAAGTTCGGCCAGGCCGAAGCTTATGTACCCTCCATCATGGATTGCGTAGAAACTTCTTCTAAACACTGCCATCCATAATCGAATTACTTAAGTTGCGGTAACGCTTGCCGATGGCAAGGTATCTTAAAACCTCCTAACACCATCTTCTAAGTTGTATGTCCATACGTGGTATATATTAAATCAAAAAAGATCGATCCAATACGTATATAATTCAGTTTGGCAAAGTAGACATAAAATTTGGACAAAATTTTCTGCAGAAAGAAAATATTCAAAAATTTTCTATGGAAATAAAATTTTCACAAAATTTTCTATAGAAATAAAAATTTTGACAACATTTTCTATAGAAAGAAAATTTTGACAAAATTTTCTACAGAAATAAAATTTTAACAAAATTTTCTATAGAAATAAATTTGTGACAAAATTTTCTCTAGAAATAAAATCTTGGTCCATTATTTTTGGCTTGAGTGGCAACTATGATTATGAACCGAATAAAATTTGAACAAAATTTTCTATAGCAATAAAATTTTGACAAAATTTTCTATAGAAATAAAATTTTGACAATGATGAAAATTTTATTATGAACCGAATAAAATTTTAACAAAATTTTCTCTAGAAATAAAATTTTGACAACATTTTCTATAGAAATAAAATTTGGTAGATTATTTTTGGCTCTAGTGGCAACCATGATTATGAACCGATATGGACCAATTTTTGTGTGATTGGACCAATTTTGGTATGGTTGTTAGCGACCATATACTAACACCACGTTCCTACTTTGAACCGAATCGGATGAATTTTGCTCCTCCAAGAGGCTCCGGAGGTCAAATCTGGAGAACATTTTGTATGGGGGCTATATATATTTATGGACCGATATCGACCATGTTCCAAATTACAACCGGATTGGATGAAATTTGCTTCTCTTGGAGACTTCGAAAGCCAAATCTGGGGATCGGTTTATATGGGGGCTATATATAATTATGAACCGATGTGGACCATTTTTTGCACGGTTGTTAGAGACCATATACCAATATCATGTACCAAATTTCAGGCGGATCGGATAAAATTTGCTTCTCTTTGAGGCTCCGCAACCCAAATCTGGGGATCGGTTTATATGGGCGCTATATATAATTATGGACCGATGTGGACCAATTTTTGCACGGTTGTTAGAGACCATATACTAACATCATGTACCAAATTTCAGCCGGGTCGGATGAAATTTGCTCCTCTTTGAGGCTCCGCAAGCCAAAATCTGGGGATCGGTTTATATGGGGGCTATATATAATTATGGACCAATGTGGACCAATTTTTGCATGATTGTCAGAGACCATATACCAACACCATGTACCAAATTTCAGCCGGATCGGATGAAATATGCTTCTCTTAGAGGCTCCACTAGCCAAATCTGGGGATCGGTTTATATGGGGGCTATATATAATTATGGACCGATGGGAACCAATTTTTGCATGGTTGTTAGAGACCATATACCAACACCATGTACCAAATTTCAGCCGGATCGGATGAAATGGGCTTCTGTTAGAGGCTCCACAAGCCAAATCTGGGGATCGGTTTATATGGGGGCTATATATAATTATGGACCGATGTGGACCAATTTTTGCATGGTTGTTAGAGACCATATACCAACACTATATACCAAATTTCAGCCGGATCGGATGAAATATGCTTTTTTTAGAGGCTCCACAAGCCAAATCTGAGGGTCCCTTTATATGGGGGCTATACGTAAAAGTGGACCGATATGGCCCATTTTCAATACCATCCGACCTACATCGATAACAACTACTTGTGCCAAGTTTCAAGTCGATAGCTTGTTTCGTTCGGAAGTTAGCGTGATTTCAACAGACGGACGGACGGACGGACGGACGGACATGCTTAGATCGACTCAGAATTTCACCACGACCCAGAATATATATACTTTATGGGGTCTTAGAGCAATATTTCGATGTGTTACAAACGGAATGACAAAGTTAATATACCCCCATCCTATGATGGAGGGTATAAAAAGATCGATCCAATACGTATATAATTCAGTTTGGCAAAGTAGACATAAAATTTTGACAAAATTTTCTGCAGAAAGAAAATATTCAAAAATTTTCTATGGAAATAAAATTTTCACAAAATTTTCTATAGAAATAAAAATTTTGACAACATTTTCTATAGAAAGAAAATTTTGACAAAATTTTCTACAGAAATAAAATTTTAACAAAATTTTCTATAGAAATAAATTTGTGACAAAATTTTCTATAGAAATAAAATCTTGGTCCATTATTTTTGGCTTGAGTGGCAACTATGATTATGAACCGAATAAAATTTGAACAAAATTTTCTATAGCAATAAAATTTTGACAAAATTTTCTATAGAAATAAAATTTTGACAATGATGAAAATTTTATTATGAACCGAATAAAATTTTAACAAAATTTTCTCTAGAAATAAAATTTTGACAACATTTTCTATAGAAATAAAATTTGGTAGATTATTTTTGGCTCTAGTGGCAACCATGATTATGAACCGATATGGACCAATTTTTGTGTGATTGGACCAATTTTGGTATGGTTGTTAGCGACCATATACTAACACCACGTTCCTACTTTGAACCGAATCGGATGAATTTTGCTCCTCCAAGAGGCTCCGGAGGTCAAATCTGGAGAACATTTTGTATGGGGGCTATATATATTTATGGACCGATATCGACCATGTTCCAAATTACAACCGGATTGGATGAAATTTGCTTCTCTTGGAGACTTCGAAAGCCAAATCTGGGGATCGGTTTATATGGGGGCTATATATAATTATGAACCGATGTGGACCATTTTTTGCACGGTTGTTAGAGACCATATACCAATATCATGTACCAAATTTCAGGCGGATCGGATAAAATTTGCTTCTCTTTGAGGCTCCGCAACCCAAATCTGGGGATCGGTTTATATGGGCGCTATATATAATTATGGACCGATGTGGACCAATTTTTGCACGGTTGTTAGAGACCATATACTAACATCATGTACCAAATTTCAGCCGGGTCGGATGAAATTTGCTCCTCTTTGAGGCTCCGCAAGCCAAAATCTGGGGATCGGTTTATATGGGGGCTATATATAATTATGGACCAATGTGGACCAATTTTTGCATGATTGTCAGAGACCATATACCAACACCATGTACCAAATTTCAGCCGGATCGGATGAAATATGCTTCTCTTAGAGGCTCCACTAGCCAAATCTGGGGATCGGTTTATATGGGGGCTATATATAATTATGGACCGATGGGAACCAATTTTTGCATGGTTGTTAGAGACCATATACCAACACCATGTACCAAATTTCAGCCGGATCGGATGAAATGGGCTTCTGTTAGAGGCTCCACAAGCCAAATCTGGGGATCGGTTTATATGGGGGCTATATATAATTATGGACCGATGTGGACCAATTTTTGCATGGTTGTTAGAGACCATATACCAACACCATATACCAAATTTCAGCCGGATCGGATGAAATATGCTTTTTTTAGAGGCTCCACAAGCCAAATCTGAGGGTCCCTTTATATGGGGGCTATACGTAAAAGTGGACCGATATGGCCCATTTTCAATACCATCCGACCTACATCGATAACAACTACTTGTGCCAAGTTTCAAGTCGATAGCTTGTTTCGTTCGGAAGTTAGCGTGATTTCAACAGACGGACGGACGGACGGACGGACGGACGGACGGACGGACGGACGGACATGCTTAGATCGACTCAGAATTTCACCACGACCCAGAATATATATACTTTATGGGGTCTTAGAGCAATATTTCGATGTGTTACAAACGGAATGACAAAGTTAATATACCCCCATCCTATGATGGAGGGTATAAAAAAATATTTGATTTGAACTCAGTCCATTTCGTTTATATCAAGCATTTTTCTTTTCTGACTTTAAGTCTTTTATAAAACACACTTTACAATTTCGTTGTAAAAATTTAATATAACAGTATGTAATGCTGAACACCTTTTCGGGAACTTCCGAACGAATCTGGAATATATGTTAAAAAATATATTAAAAAAAAAATGGTGTTGGTCGAAGCAGGGATCGAACCCAGGACCCCTGTCACGCAAGGCGGACGACCAACCACTGCTCCACGCTGCCAACAAATGTATGTTTAACAATGTTATGTTTGCATCGGTTCGTGGGCGCCGCAAGCTATGCTATATAAATATAACTTATACACGGATGAAAAAGACTGTTTTTCATATGTTTGGCTATAAACATTATATGTTTGGAACACAAATTTTTAAACACAATATTTTTGAGTGCAAGCATATAATGTTCATAAACTAGCATAACATGTTTGGGACATATATGTTAATATGTTAGAACATATTATGTTTGGGACATAATATGTTTGTAAATATAATATGCTTGGATGCAAACATATATTAATTTAGAAATAGCCTATAAACATATATATGTTTAGTAGCTTGGAGCGCTATTTAACAGGGAGCGATATTGAATTAAGTTTGTGGTTGTTGCTTGTTATTACAAAATTAACATTTTATTTTTCCTTGGGCAATTGATCAGCTACTTCTTTGATCCTTACAAACTGTGTGGTCCGCTGTTCGTATCCCCGTCCGGCAAAAGGTAAAATTAAAATAAAAAAAATCATAAAATTGAATAATTTCTTCTACAATGTTTGTATTACAGAAAAAGGTGCTAAGAACTAAAAGATCTCGTGGAAGTGAGAAAGATGTGGGGGAATATACAATTGGGCAGAAACAAAATTTTGAGCATTCAGGTCGAAAACCTATGTTGTTAGCACCTATATTACCTGTTTATTTTCATAATTCATTATGATTGTAAATATATAAATAAATAAAATTTTGAGCACAATATTGTTTGGGAGAATTTTTTTAAGCATATAATATTTTTGGGTGCAAAATGCTTCCAAACATATTATATGGTCACACAATAACATATTGTTTTTTGGAAGACAACATTATTGAATTTGGATGCAAAAATACAAAATGTTTGGAACTTAGACTACCCAAACATATATTGTTTAGACCAATATGCTTTCAAACATATTATATATTGGTAGAGATCAAACATATAAATGTTTGGGCAATACCCAAAAATGTATATGCTTGAAGCAAAATATGTTTGGGAGTATATGTTACAGAAGCGATTTTTTGTAAGAGTGTAACGATAATTATCTCTTGATGACCATAACAGCTACGTAGCCCAGTGGTTAGTGTGCTGGCTTACAAACTGTGGGGTCCGCTGTTCGAATCCCCGTCCGGCAAAAGGTAAAATTGAAAAAAAAATTATAAAATTTAATAATTTCTTTTACAATGTTTGTATTACAGAAAAAGGTGCTAAGAACTAAAAAAACTCATGGAAGTGAAAAAAATGTGAGGTAATATACAATTAAACAGAAAAAAAATTTTGAGCACAATATTCTTTGGGAGAAAATTCTTCTCAGCATATAATATTTTTGGGTCCAAAATGCCTCCAAACATATTATATGTTCACATAATAACATATAGTTTTTTGGAAGACAACATTATTGAATTTGTATGCAAAAATACAAAATGTTTGGAACTTAGACTACCCAAACATATTATATTGTTTAGACCAATATGCTTTCAAACATATTATATATTGGAAGAAATCAAACATATAAATGTTTGGGCAATACCCAAAAATTTATATGCTTGAAGCAAAATATGTTTGGGAGTATATGTTACAGAAGCGATTTTTTTTGAGGGTGTAGTTAGGCATGGTTGTTAACGGCCATAATCTAGCACAATGTACCAAATTTCAACTGACTCTGATGAAATTTGCTCCTCTAAGAGGCTCCAAAACCAAATTTCGGGATCGGTTTATATGGGGGTTATATATAATTATGGACTAATATGAACCAATTCCTGCATGGTTGTTGGATACCTTATACTAACATCACGTACCAAATTTCAACCGAATCGGATGAATTTTGCTCTTCCAAGGGACTCCGGAGGTCAAATCTGGGGATCGGTTTATATGGGGGCTATATATAAGCCACCATGGTGCAATGGTTAGCATGCCCGCCTTCCATACACAAGGTCGTGGGTTCGATTCCTGCTTCGACCGAACACCAAAAAGTTTTTCAGCGGTGGGTTATCCCGGATCGGATGAAATTTGCTTCACTTAGAGGCTCCGCAAGCCAAATCGGGGGATCGGTTTATATGGGGGCTACATGTAATTATGGGGGCTACATGTAAAGAAGTAATGAAAATTCAGTGCAACGGCTGTTGAAATGGAACACTGCTGTCCTATGACAAGCCCATGGTAAATTCATCGTCAATTTGGCACGACTTCCGGATCCAAAAAGAAAATTTTTATTACTTTTTTGGCGACCCTTTTTTTGCTGGGATATGTTACGATTTTTTGATGTTGTAGTAAATTGTCCCAGTAGGTGTCATTTGGAACTAGTCCAAGTCGTGTCCTAAAGCATACATTTCTCCCGCCAATCACATACCTTTTGACCAGAACTGGGACTGGCCCAAACATACTGGGGACAAGTCCTGTACCGGTCCTGGGTTTGATCAATTTCGCGTAGAGTAATTTAAAATGGTTTCTTCAAGTCCTTTATCATTTTGATGTTTAGTCAAAAAGACCATGACATCCTTCATGCATCAAAAGATTAAATTTAGTATTAAATTAAATACCTCTCTATAAACGGGATATGAGAAAATAAAATTCTTTCTTGTGAAATAATTCTGCAAAAATACAAATCAATAGATGATGATATTTTCTATTATCGAATTTTTCCATTTCAATTCATCTTGTAGCTTTTTGCTATATTGGTGGAGCATAGTGTTTGTCTTAGTACTTGCATTTTATGATCCTTTACAGGAGAAAAGTAGGGGAGAACAATTTTCAACATAATTCCATCATTATCGATAATTTATCATTAATTTAACAATTCTCGATCATGTTAAGTGTCCAGGCACTTGTACGCCTATTCCGCCCCTTTGCCACCACCTACTTCCCCTAACCATGACCTCTGCGAACAAATCATGGCCTAAACAGCCATTGAGTCTCGGGGCAGATAGGTTGTTTTTGTAAACGGCATCAATAACCATAACAATTTCCCTGTCATGCACTTTTATTGGTTTGTGCTTCCTGCTGCGCGTGCGTATTGTTTTTATCACCGGTGGCATTTGTTCCAAGAATTGACACCTTGGCCAAGGCCCACAGCAAGACTAGGCTAGCTAGCAATAACGATGAGGACGACAAGATTGTCTGCAACTTCTGATGCTGCATACAAAATGTGTAAAAATATTGTATGTCTGTCCGTCTGTCCCATACAATCATTTTGTCTGTCCATTAGTCTTAGTATTTTGAATGTCCGTCCATTCGTATGTTTTTTGCATTAGTATGAAGGAGTTTGGGCATGGGAATGTGTGTGTGTGTGTGCGTGCGTGTATTTGTGCATGTGTGATAGACTGTTGCATGTGCATTACAAATCTATGAATGCTGCATATCTAGCCCTTGCATTTAATACCAGTTGTTTATAGGTGTTGTTGTGGCATCTTTGGTGAATTACCTAAGATTTGCCATAACAAGACACTTTGGTGTTTTCCTCCTGATCGACCAAGCGCGCCAACTTGTCTGCCATGTTTCGGAGATTTACCAGGCATTGGTGTTGGCTGACAGCAGCGAACAGTGGTAGAATACGAAAAATAAGTGAGAGACTGAAATTATATATGGGCAAAGAATTTAATAGGAGATCGGTTAATATACACAGAGAATACAGAGTGGTTGTGATAACCGAATTTATTGCCAACCTCCTTTTGGCAGTTGCACCTACTATCAGTTGTCAGTTGTGTCACCCGACAAATTCGGTCGAACCAATATCCTTGTAAAATCGCCACTGATGAGTAGCAAAAATTGCAAATATTACTAAAATTGTCCTATATCTCGAATACATATGTATCGCCTGTTTGTTCGGAAGTTAGCGTAATTTCCACAGACGGACGGACATCGGTAGATCGACTCAGAATTTCACCACGACCCAGAATATATATTTTTTCTGGACCAATATTTCGATGTGTTACAGAGGGAATGGCAATGTTACTATACCCTCCATCCTATGGTGGAGAGTATAAAAGATTCTCGTTTTCAAAATAATTCATTATTTTAAATAATAAAAAAAATATATATCCAATTTATATTTTCGTCTTGCGTTCGTATTTCTTTATAAATGATTACGCTTCTAAAACAAACGCGGTACCCATTGCGTCAAAATCTCTCTGTGATGAAATGGCGTGTATGTGTGTTTTTTTTAACAGATCTGTAGTTCTTGTCTTGTTCTCAAGAAGGCTCAAGACAAGGATGTATTGAAAGTTTGGGTGTCCATGATTCCAGAGCATCAAATATGTTTTTCCTACAATAGGTCGCATTTTCTTTTACATTAAACTCAATGAAACTGAGTCGAGAGCGGTCACAGGTGTCCATACCACCTTATGAGATAAAAAATTACTTTGAGTGGGGAATTTTGTATTCTTTTGATATTTCAAGCCATTAGAACATTTGGAAATTGAATATTTCTCTAATTCAATTTTGGTAATTTTCACATTCGAGTAGTCGATTTTTGTTTTTTTTTAAGAAAATCGAGTAAAATCGACAAACTTTATGTTAGCCGAAATCGATTAATCGTATTTCCCATTACATCAATGTCATTAATGTCTGCAAGCAAACCTACATATACTCTACCTTCTTCCACTGTGCAGCATCAGCTTGTAACTCACTATAACACCAGAGAAAAATATGAACGAATTGGACAGACAATTGAAAATCGGCCAACACAAAAAATATTTTTTTTTGTATTGTTTTCAAAAATTTTAGTTCGTGATTTTTATTGTGTTGTATGCATTATGGTTTAGTTTAGTTTTGTTTGTTTGCTGCCACATGCTGAATAGCTGCACCACTCTGCTGCATCGAATCCCCTGTAGAGTGTGTTAAAGACGAAAGATGCATTCATCATTTTGTTTCATTGTCATTGAAGAACAAGAGATTTCCTCTTTTTGTTCTAAGATTTTCGTTGTGTGTTTAATTTTTGTGTAGTTTTTTGTCGTTTGTCCGTTCATCCGCTTCGGCCTCCTATTCTGTTGGATCCTTTATGCATTGAAGAACAATCGTTCCGAATATGCCAGGTGTAGAATTCCAAGGAAATCAGGAATTTGCATACAGTCAAGTATGCAGTAAAAATAATACTGCAAACAATGCCCTCCTTTGCCAAGGATTTGTGGTATAAGAAAATCTGAACACAAATTTGCACCCCCTCTAAAATAAGATGTTTTAAGAAATGTAGGACGATTGAGATACCAAAAATTTTAAAAAATTTACATGAATTTTTAGAACGAAAAAATAATGGTTTTTTGTTTTCCATTGCAGATATAAGAAGAATAAGCTTATGGATAAATAATAGGCCCTAAACGCGAATTCTTGCGACAGTTTTTGGAATGCATAGTACAGAATTTGTAAGAAAGTGATCAGCTAAAGTGCTTTATTTTCTTTGAATTGGCTTGCATTGGAGCCGGTTTATAATTATGGACCGATATGAAGGCGGTCGGATCATATGGGGACTATATATAAATACGGGTAAATTATTGCAGAGTTATTAGTGGGAGTATACTGAAATTAGGTACCAAATTTCCACTAGACAGTTTGAAATACTCTCCTCAAAGGGGGAGCCACCGTGGTGCAATGGTTAGCATGCCAGACTTGCATACTTGGATCGACTCCGAATTTCACCACGACCCAGAATATATGCACTTTATGGGATCTTAGACCAATGTTTTGATGTGTTACAAACGGAATGACAAAGTTAATACCCCCTATATTATGGTAGAGGGTATAAAAACTGGGGATCGGTTAAAATGGGGCGGTTATTTATAATTATGGACCGCTTTGGCCTATCAACATACATACATCGCTAGACAGAATCAAAATGTGTAGACTTTATGGGGTCTGACCAATATTTCTATATGTTACAAACGAAACACAATTGTTGAAGTAGAAATCGAAACACGATTGTCTTTAAGGATCTCAAAAAAAGAACAAGTATATACGGCCGTAAGTTGGGCTAGGCCGAATCTTATGTACCCCCACCAAATTTGCTTCTCTTAGAGGCTCCGCAAGCCAAATCGGGGGATCGGTTTATATGGGGGCTATATGTTATTATGGACCGATGTGGACCAATTTTTGCAAGGTTGTTAGAGACCATATACTAACACCATGTACCCCAAATTTGGCTTGCGAATGCTCTAAGTGAAGCAAATTTCATCCGATCCGGCTGAAATTTGCTTCACTTAGAGCAATCGCAAGCCAAATTTGGGGGTCCGTTTATATGGGGGCTATACGTAAAAGTGGACCGATATGGCCCATTTGCAATACCATCCGACCTACATCAATAACAACTACTTGTGCCAAGTTTCAAGTCGATAGGTTGTTTCGTTCGGAAGTTAGCGTTATTTCAACAGACGGACAGACGGACGGACATGCTTAGATCGACTCAGAATTTCACCACGATCCAGAATATATATACTTTATGGGGTCTTAGGCAATATTTCGATGTGTTACAAACGAAATGACAAAGTTAATATACCCCCCATCCTATGGTGGAGGGTATAAAAAGAAATAAGCTGGTCATTGCGGTATTTTAGTTCGACAGAATATATAATCTTGTACAATATTAATCCATTTTGCTAGGAGAATAAATTTGTATTTTTGTAAAAAAAATATACTAGAAAGGTTCCGAAAAATTCTTCGAAAATCGTAAAGTCGACTTCGTATTGAAAGAGATATGTGAGCTAAAAGGCGACTTCGCAATCGCAAAAGTCGGGTGCGAAAAAAAGTCGCATAGTCGATGTTTTCAAAGTCGATAAAAGGCATTTAAAATTGAGACTTTCCAAAATTAAAAAAAAAAACTCGTCGTTTTGATTCCCTTTACAATCCCAATTATTACTTACTACAGTGTTACTCCCGATCTCATACTGGTCGCCATACCTTTGAATGTAAGCATTACTACACTGAAAAAACCGTGAATCTACCAGGATGAACAATTTTGGCTTATTTCAGAAAATTTTGATTATTTTTAGAAAATTTTAACTAAACACTATTACAAACGCAGACATCAACCCGATATCACAAAAATAAGTAAATATATTTTGACAAATTCAAGAAAATTTACTAGACATGATTAATGTTTTCAATTGTTAAAGAAACTTTTGTAGTTTGAAGGAAAAAATTGGAGTTCAACATTGCAAGAATATCTTTAGTGCCATACAAAGTTCAAGATGGGCATTTGTAGTAAAATTTACAAATTTAAAAAATTAAAAATTATTTTGTGAGAAGTAAGAATTTTGTAAATCTGTATGCTACATTTGTGTATAATTCTTTCCCGTTTTTTAGTTCATTTAACTAACGTATGTAAAAAATTAGTAGAACAAAGGAAACTTTCTCCAAACATAATAATACCATGAACTAAAATAAAATTAAATTTGCTTTAGTGAAATAGAAGGTTACACGTGTGTAAAGGGTGATACGGTCAATATAAACATGACGTATTTCTTTCAATTTTGAATTTAAAAAACTGAACAGCCCTCATTTTGAAGGTGTGTGTGTGTAGAATGTTGCTCCTATTTTGATTTTGGAATTCACTCTCCAGTTGTCAAAATGCCGTCCAAGCAAGAAGAGCAGCGTATCAAAATTTTGCTCGCGCATCGCGAAGATCCGAGCTACTCGCACGCGAAGCTGGCAAAATCGCTAAAAGTTGCCAAATCAACCGTTACAAATGTAATTAAAGTGTTTGGGGAACGTTTGTCGACAGCCAGGAAGTCTGGATCGGGGGGAAATCGAAAACCGGAAGCCGCTGAGACGACAAAGAGAGTTGCCGGTAGTTTCAAGCGAAACCCTAACCTCTCTCTCCGAGATGCCGCAAATAAGCTGGGTGTATCGTCTACAACCGTGCATCGAGCCAAAAAACGAGCCGGACTATCGACTTACAAGAAGGTAGTGACTCCAAATCGCGATGATAAACAAAATACGACGGCCAAAGCGCGATCCCGGAGGCTGTACACGACGATGCTGACGAAGTTTGACTGCGTGGTAATGGACGACGAAACCTACGTCAAAGCCGACTACAAGCAGCTTCCGGGACAGGAGTTTTATACGGCAAAAGGTAGGGGAAAGGTAGCAGATATTTTCAAGCCCATAAAACTGTCAAAGTTCGCAAAGAAATATCTGGTTTGGCAAGCCATCTGTACCTGTGGCTTGAAAATCAGCATTTTCATAGCTTCCGGGACTGTCAACCAAGAAATTTACGTGAAAGAGTGTTTGAATAAACGTCTGCTGCCTTTCCTGAACAAACACGGTTGTTCCGTACTGTTTTGACCGGATTTGGCATCTTGCCATTACGGTAAAAAGGCCATGGAGTGGTACACCGCCAACAACGTGCAGGTAGTTCCCAAGGACAAGAACCCTCCCAACACGCCAGAGCTCCGCCCAATTGAGAAATACTGGGCTATTGTCAAGCGGAACCTAAAGAAGACCAAAAAAACTGCTAAGGACGAGCAGCAGTTCAAGGCAAACTGGCTTTCTGCGGCGAAGAAGGTGGACAAGGTGGCTGTACAAAATCTGATGGCAGGTGGCAAGCGTGAGGCCCGGCAATTCGGATTTGGAAAAGCGAAAGCCTAACTGAATATTTTTCCTGAATTTTATACTAATTGAACTTGAAAAAGAAATTTAATTTGATTTTTTAAATAAACGAATTCACCGATTTACACGCGTTTTCCTTTGACCAAATTTTGACCGTATCACCCTTTATATAACTATAGACCGATTTCGACCACGCTTGGCATGGTTGTTAGCGGCCATATGCTAGCACAATGTACTAAATTTCAACCGATTCGATACTAGCACAATGTACCAAATCCTCCAAGAGTCTCCGGAGGTCAAATCTGGATATCGGTTGATAGTTGCTAGGGGCTATATACTTACACCTCGTACCAAATTTCAACCGGATCGGATGAATTTTGCTCCTCCAATAGTCTCCGGAGGTCAAATCTGGAGATCGGTTTATATGGTGGCTATTTATAATTATGGACCGATAAATTTTTGCATGGTTATTAGATACCACAGACTTACACCACGTACCAAATTTCAATAGGCTCCGGAGGTCAAATCTGGGGATCGGTTTATATGGGGGCTATATATAATTGTGAACCGATATGAACCAATTTTTGCATGGTTGTTAGAGACCATACACTAACACCACGTACTAAATTTCAAACGAATCGGATGAATTTTGTTCATCCATAAGGCTGCGGAGGTCAAATTTGGGGATCGGTTTATATGAGGGCTATATGTAATTATGGACCGATGTGAACCAAAGTTTGAAATTTGGTACATAACGCTAGTATATGGCCGCTAACAACTCTGCCAAAATTGGTCCATATCGGTCTATAGTTATATATAACCGATCCCCATAAATAATTAACCAAAATTTTATTTCTATAGAAAATTTTGTCAAAATTTTATTACTATAGAAAATTTGGTCAAAATTTTATTATAGAAAATTTTGTCAAAATTTTATTACTATTGAAAATTTTGTCAAAATTTTATTACTACACAAAATTTTGTCAAGATTATATTTCTATAGAAAATTTTGTCAAAATTTTATTTCTATAAAAAATTTTGTCAAAATTTTATTACTATACAAAATTTTGCCAATATTTTATTTCTATAGAAAATTTTGTCAAAATTGTATTTCTATAGAAAATTTTGTCAAAATTGTATTTCTATAGAAATTTTGTAAAATTTTGTCGGCAAGTGTTACCGCAACCCAAGTAATTCGATTGTGGATGACAGTCTTTAGCACAAGTTTCTATGCAATCCATGGTGAAGGGTACATAAGATTCGGCCTGGCCGAACTTACGGCCGTATATACTTGTTTATTTATAATTTATACCGTGCAAAAACTTAAATTTTTACAGAATGGAAGAAAGAGTTTTAAAGGGGTTTGTGAGTATATAAAAAAAGTAAACTGTTTCATGGGAAGAAAGAACTACCTCGTGTTTAAATTGAACTAAATTGTAGTTATTTCATATTGAATTTATCTATACAGTCATTGACCTTTTTACCTACGGTTAGTTCATAAAATGTTTGAGACATACTAAACAAAAGGATAATTTCATTGTCCTGTGAAAATTTTCGAAAAAAAAGATAATAGAATTTAACTACCAACAAATTATATTTTTCCAATAAAAATAAGTTAAAAATAGCATTAGTTTAACTACGGAAATTTGTCTCAGTGTCGAAATAAGATTCAGATATGTAAGTACATTAAATATTAAATATTTGACGAAAACTATCAATGTTTCCATCTATGTAGCTTAATGGACATCAGGCGAAGATTATCAAACAATAAAAATGATATGATGTTTTCATTTGAATCATACAAAATCGGGCTGAAATTCACTATATAAATTTTAATCTAACTTATTAAGTAGCAATTTTCTTGTTTTAATCCAATTCAGCTTAATTCAAACTTTAAGTACTTGAATTACACAATAATCACACTTTGTACTTAATATGAGTATAACTTGCGTACTTAAAATTTTAATTGGGAATTCAGGCTAAAAAGAAGAATTTGGAACTTGATTTTAGAAGTCTACTTTTCTTTGGGTGATAAGCGTTTTAAGTCCATAAGAGAGATTGTTTTCGTGAGCGTATTTTTCCGAAATTCGTTACTCATCCACAGTCACGGAGAAATTATTTTCGTGACTCACGCTCACGCACGACATTTGCTTTCTTAATCAAGCTCACGCACACTCACGCTGTTGCCATCAGCGTGACTTACGACTCAGGCGTGAGTCACTACAATTTCGTGTCACGTGCACATCTCTACTCAGGGGCCGGCCCTGAGCAATATTGTCACAATTGTATGTTTGGAACTCACACAATACAATATTTTTAAGTGCAAGCATATAATGTTCATAAACTAGCATAAAATATTTGGGACATATATGTTAATATGTTAGAACATATTATGTTTGGGACATAAAATATTTGTAAATATAATATGCTTAGATGCAAACATATATTAATTTGGAAATAGCCTATAAACATATATGTGTTTAGAAAGACAGGCCTAGAGAGTATGGTGCAAGTAAAATAATGGAAGTAACCAATTGGCGCCGTAAAAATATATCGACACAATGGAAATTTCATTAAAATTTTTTACTACCAGTGTATGCTTTAAGGTGAAACATAATATGTTTGAACAATACAAACAATATTTTGTTTGGACCAATCCTGAAAATATATATGCTTGAAGGGTGTAGGTTAGGTGGCAGCCCGATGTATCAGGCTCACTTAGACTATTCAATACATTGTGATACCACAATGGTGAACTTCTCTCTTATCACTGAGTGCTGCCCGATTCCATGTTAAGCTCAATGACAAGATTCATAAGATTCTTTTTGCATGTAGCTTTAATTTTGATCTTGGTAACAGTTCGTTTGACTATTTTTGAGAGACTTTTAAGAAAATAATTTTTATACCCTCCACCATAGGATGGGGGGTATATTAACTTTGTCATTCCGTTTGTAACACATCGAAATATTGCTCTAAGACCCCATAGAGTATATATATTCTGGGTCGTGGTGAAATTCTGAGTCGATCTATGCATGTCCGTCCGTCTGTTGAAATCACGCTAACTTCCGAACGAAACAAGCTATCGACTTGAAACTTGGCACAAGTAGTTGTTATTGATGTCGGTCGGATGGTAATGCAAATGGGTCATATCGGACCACTTTTACGTATAGCCCCCATATAAACCGACGCTCAGATTTGGCTTGCAGAGACTCTTGGAGGAGCAAAATTCATCCGATCCGGTTGAAATTTGGTACATGGTGTCAGTATATGGTCTTTAACAACCATGCAAAAATTGGTACATATCCGTCTATAATTATATATAGCCCCCATATAAACCGATCCCCAGATTTCGCTTGCGGAGCCTCTAAGAGAAGCAAATCCGATCCGGCTGAAATTTGATACATGCACGGATGAAAAAGACTGTTTTTCATATGTTTGGCTATAAACATTATATGTTTGGAAAACAAATTTTTAAACACAATATTTTTGAGTGCAAGCATATAATGTTCATAAACTAGCATAACATGTTTGGGACATATATGTTAATATGTTAGAACATATTATGTTTGGGACATAAAATGTTTTTAAATATAATATGCTTGGATGCAAACATATATTAATTTAGAAATAGCCTATAAACATATATGTGTTTAGTAGCTTGGAGCGCTATTTAACAGGGAGCGATATTGAATTAAGTTGGTGGTTGTTGCATGTTATTATAAAATTAACATTTTATTTTTCCTTGGGCAATTGATCAGCTACTTCTTTGATCCTTACAAACTGTGTGGTCCGCTGTTCGAATCCCCGTCCGGCAAAAGGTAAAATTACAATAAAAAAAATCATCCAATTGAATAATTTCTTCTACAATGTTTGTATTACAGAAAAAGGTGCTAAGAACTAAAAAATCTCGTGGAAGTGAGAAAGATATGGGGGAATATACAATTGGGCAGAAACAAAATTTTGAGCATTCAGGTCGAAAACCTATGTTGTTAGCACCTATATTACCTGTTTATTTTCATAATTCATTATGATTGTAAATATATAAATAAATAAATAAAATTTTGAGCACAATATTGTTTGGGAGAATTTTTTTAAGCATATAATATTTTTGGGTGCAAATTCTTCCAAACATATTATATGTTCACATAATAACATATTGTTTTTGGAAGACAACATTATTGAATTGGGATGCAAAAATACTAAATGTTTGGAAATTGACTATCCAAACATATATTGTTTAGACCAATATGCTTTCAAACATATTATATATTGGAAGAGATCAAACATATAAATGTTTGGGCAATAGCCAAAAATGTATATGCTTGAAGCAAAATATGTTTGGGAGTATATGTTACAGAAGCAATTTTTTGTGAGCGTGTGGTGTTAGTATATGGTCTCTAACAAGCATCCAAAAATTGATCCACATCGATCCATAATTATATATAGACCCTATATAAACCGATCCCCAGATTTGACTTCCGGAGCCTCATAGATGAGCCAAATTCATCCGATTCGGTTGAAATTTTGTACGTGGTGTTAGTTTATGGTCTCTAACAACCATGCAGGAATTGGTCCATATCGGTCCATAATTATATGTAGCCTCCATGTAAACCGATCCCCAGATTTAAACTCCGGATCCCCTTGGAAGAGCAAAGTTCATCCGATCCGGTTGAAATTTGGTACGTGGTGTTAGTATATGGTATATAAAAACCATGCAAAAATTGGTCCATACCGGTCTTAATTATATATAACCCCCATTTAAACCGATCCCTAGATTTGACCTCTGGAGCTCTTGGAGGACATCCGATCCGGTTGAAATTTGGTACGTGGTGAAATTTGGTACATTGCGCTAGTATATGGCCGCTAACAACCATGCTAAAATTGGCCCATATCGATCTATAGTTATATGTAGCCGATCCCCAAAAATAATCTACCGAAGCTTTCTTTCTATAGAAAATTTTGTCAAAGTTTTATTACTATAGAAAATTTTGTCAAAATTTTGTCAAAATTGTATTACTATAGAACATTTTGTCAAGATTTTATTTCTATAGAAAATTTTGTCAAAATTTTATTTCTATAGGAAATTTTGTCAAAATTGTATTTCTATAGAAAATTTTGTCAAAATTTTATTACTAAAGAAATTTTTGTCAAAATTTTATTACTATAGAACATTTTGTCAAGATTTTATTTCTATAGAAAATTTTGTCAAAATTTTATTTTATAGGAAAGTTTGTCAAAATTTTATTTCTATAGGAAAGTTTGTCAAAATTTTATTTCTATAGGAAATTTTGTCAAAATTTTCTTACTATAGAAAATTTTTTCAAAATTGTCTTACTATAGAAAATTTTGTCAAAATTTTTTTAATGTAGAAAATTTTGTCAAAATTGTATTACTATAGAAAATTTTGTCAAGATTTTATTTCTATAGAAAATTTTGTCAAAATTTTATTTCTATAGGAAATTTTGTCAAAATTTTATTTCTATAGAAAATTTTGTCAAAATTTTATTTCTATAGGAAAGTTTGTCAAAATTTTATTTCTATAGGAAAGTTTGTCAAAATTTTATTTCTATAGAAAATTTTGTCAAAATTTTCTTACTATAGAAAATTTTGTCAAAATTTTCTTACTATAGAAAATTTTGTCAAAATTTTATTTCTATAGAAAATTTTGTCAATATTTTATTTCATCTAATTATACAATTATTTTTCGAGCTTTATGGACAGATATAGATTAAGGAACATGGTTATTAGAGCCATTGAAAAGAAAACGCCAGATACAAATCTATACACGCCTGGACTGTACATGTTTCGGTTCGGTCGAATGAACCTTTCCACAGCCTTTAGTATAGATCTGGCTGGGAGAGATAACTCAATTTTGGGCCCTTTATGCTAACTCCTTATGGAGAAAACATTTGGGATATTTCCTCTTACAAATTGAATCATCTTTTCTCCCACTGTACATCATCTTTTCATATAACTTACAAGTCCCTTAATCTTATTTTTATTTCGTTTTGTTACATAGTAATGCAACAACACCATGTTCCTTAATCTATATCTGTCCATAAAGCTCAAAAAATAATTGTGTAATTAGATATAATGCATTTGGACGTCAATTGCCTGTTTCGTTATCAGGCTAACATGAAATATAATATTTTATTTCTATAGGAAATTTTGTCAGAATTTTCTTACTATAGAAAATTTTGTCAAAATTTTATTACTATAGAACATTTTGTCAAGATATTGTTTCTATAGAAAATTTTGTCAAAATTTTCTTACTATAGAAAATTTTGTCAAAATTTTATTTCTATAGAAAATTTTGTCAAAATTTTACTTCTATAGGAAAGTTTGTCAAAATTTTATTTCTATAGGAAAGTTTGTCAGAATTTTATTTCTATAGAAAATTTTTTCATAATTTTCTTACTATAGAAAATTTTGTCAAAATTTTATTTCTATAGAAAATTTTGTCAAAATTTTATTTCTATAGAAAATTTTGTCAATATTTTATTTCTATAGGAAATTTTGTCAAAATTTTATTACTATACAAAATTTTCTAAAGATTTTATTTCTATAGAAAAGTTTGTCAAAATTGTATTGGTATAGAAAATTTTGTCACATTGAGTTATATACGTATTTAATCGGCCTTTTTTGTTTAATATATACCCCGTATGGACTAACTTACAATTGAGAAGACGGTGTAAAAAGTTTCAAGATACCTTGCCATCGGCAAGTGTTACCGCAACCCAAGTAATTCGATTGTGGATGACAGTCTTTAGTACAAGTTTCTATGCAATCCATGGTGGGGAGTACATAAGATTCGGCCTGGCCGAACTTACGGCCGTATATACTTGTTTTGTATTAATAAGTGTATTATATTCTCCTAAAATAAATCCATAAAACTTACTCAAATTAAATAGATTATCTTTCAATTTTACTTCTTTCAATACAATTGAGAGATTTCTACCGTTGCATAATCCTTTCATTTAATCAGCTAGCCTGTATTACGAAATCAATTCAATGAGTCTGGAGAACAGGTAGAAATGGGAAATTCCAAAATTAGACATCTGTTCACAGGAAATTCTTCCATTGTCCAGATGAGTACTGCTATTTTGACGCGAAAACAGACACCTGGTTGCCCGCTTTTTTCAAGTGCCTTAGACTAAATCAAGCCCAAGAGAAAGCGCCCGATAGTTCATTGTGAGTTTTGTGTGTGTCATTCTTCCTTGAAGTAAAACATGAAAGAATTCACCACACTGTGGTACCCTTAAACTCTCGGCAAACAAAAGGATTCTACAATTCAATAGTTATTACATTCACATACCATCCATATTACTATGGAAGAGGATCGATTCATTGTAATCACCTTCTAAAAAGAAACAAATGAAGGAATGAACCCACACCAGGCTCGCCTGGCTTTTATGCTCGAGCTCATTTATGCAAAATTTCTTAGCTAATGTGCATCGTCATGGTTTTGCTTTGTCAAATTACATTGCTCATTGGCTGTAAAAGATTACGCCCATTGTCAAAGCCACCATTCAATGGACGAGGTACACCTTGAGAAATTTTCAGGTGTTTTAGTTGTCCCTAAATGGTGTCCTTAAATGCCATCGTATTGTGTTAAGTGAAGACAAAATGCCTTTATGAGTGTCATTGTTTCTGATCTCCTCGCATCTTTGTATTAACTTTGACTATGCATTTTGATGAATGTGTCAATGTCCAGTGACGGTAGTGATTCCTTTTTCACACAGAAGTTTCAAAATAGAGCCTGTTTTTGCTTAGGTCTGAACATCTGGCCTCAGACGAAGGCACATCTGGATTTATTTTCATTGTTATTTATTTTTAGTCATTATACGAATTTAAATAGAGGTACTTGAATTAGTTAGATTCTACTTTGTCTAGAATATGACCTTAGAGCTATTGTCAAACAAAAGGCAAAGATATGGTCTTTTCTACATACGTTTTTTGGAGGGAACATCCATCATTGGTGGCTAAAGAGGAATAGAACTTCGTATTATATAATTTTTTATTAGAGATAATTAAAAATGGGATAACATTTTATAGTTTAATTATATTTTAGTTTTTATTATATGACACAAAAAGTTCAGCAGAGGCGTATTTTAATTCTTTATTGAAACTAAACGAATTTAAACTAAATCTGAAGCAAATGGCGACAAATCGGTCAAATACGACAATAACGTTCGATCAAAAGATCATGCTGCAATTCATCGCAAAGCCAATATTGACATATCGATGTGTTTGGCGGGATTGGAAAGAAATCATCCAATATGAACTGTTTATAGATGCGCACGTGACATACACCTTTGTTGATACGGCACAAACAAGGAGAGTCCGTTGTAAAATTGTCAGTTGTAAAGCTGATCCTAAAATGATTTTATATTTATTGCAAACAAAAATATTTTGTTTTACTTTATTTTTAAAAATTTTAAGAAATTTTCCCCAGCACATCGAAAAATAAAATTATGCCAGTAATATTTTATGCCAGTAAAATTTCAATGGCATACAAATAAGTTCAATGGTAACTAAAGCAGAATAAGTTTTCCGTACATATTTCAAAAATAGTAAGAATTAACTACAGCGTGGTTAGCGCAAAAGTTTTTTCTTTATTATTTAGTTCACTTTTGCTTTTCGAAAAGGATGTATTTCGTAAATGGTAGTTAAAAATCTAAAGTATCAGAAAATATTCGTTAATTTAATTAATCTAAAAATTTTTGCATAATTGCTTATTTGATTCTTATTACTTGTCGTAGTTTTTCTATAGAATCCATAAAAGTTTTACACTGACGTAATAATGTCGCTATCGGGAGAAATGGAGAAAGATGGTAGACCAACATAGTAAATATTTGGGTTAAAAAATCATTATAAATATTTAAATCTTAAGGCCTGTTTATGCATCTTTACAAAAGTGCATTTAGCATTGGGGATTTGGGGCAATTTTGGCCATATTTTTCCAAATCGGAGGAACATATATATGTGGCTTTGCCTAATTCTGAGCCATTTTTGACCAAATTTGGCACTCTCAGAAAAATAAGTAAACTGTTTTAAAGCAATAATGAACTACCTCGTGCGAAAATTCTACTACACATTTTTAGATTTCCACAAAACGTTGCTACAACATGGAAATACCCCATAAAGTATATATATTCTGGGTCGTGGTGAAATTCTGAGTCGATCTAAGCATGTCCGTCCGTCTGTTGAAATCACGCTAACTTCCAAACGAAACAAGCTATCGACTTTAAACTTGGCACAAGTAATTGTTATTGATATAGGTCGGATGGTATTGCAAATGGGCCATATCGGTCCACTTTTTCGTATAGCCCCCATATAAAGGGACCCTCCGATTTGGCTTGCGGAGCGTCTAAGAGAAGCATATTTCATCCGATCCGGCTGAAATTTGGTACATGGTGTTGGTATGACCACGCACAAATTGGTCCATATCGGTCAATAATTATATATAGCCCCCATATAAACCGATCCCTAGATTTGGTTTGCTGATCCTCTAAGAGAAGCAAATTTCGTCCGATTCGGCTGAAATTTAGTACATGATATTAGTATATGGTATCTAACAATCACGCAAAAATTGGTCCATATCGATCCATAATTATATATAGCCCCCATATAAACCGATCCCCAGATTTGAACTCCGGAGCCTCTTAGAGGAGCTAAATTCATCTGATCCGCTTGAAATTTGGTACGTGGTGTTAGTATATGGTCGCTAATAACCCTGCCCAAATTGATCCATATCAGTCTATAGTTATATATAGCCGATCCGCAATCACACAAAAATTGATCCATATTGATTCATAATTATGGTTGCCACTTGAGCCAAAAATAATCTACCAACATTTTATTTCTATAGAAAATTTTTTTCCTATAGAAAATTTTGTCAAAATTGTATTTCTATAGAAAATTTTGTCAAAATTTTATTGCTATAGAAAATTTTGTCAAAATTTTATTTCTATAAAAAAATTTGTCAAAATTTTATTTATATAGAAAATTTTGTCAAAATTTTATTTCTATAGAAAATGTTGTCAAAATTTTATTTTGTCAAAATTGTATTTCTGTAGAAACTTTTGTCAAAATTTTATTTTTATAATAAATTTTGTAAAACTTAATTATATACTTATTTAATCGACCTTTTTGTACCCTCCACCATAGGATGGGGGTATATTAACTTTGTCATTCCGTTTGTAACTTATTGAACTATTGCTCTAAGACCCCACAAAGCATATATATTGTGGGTCGTGGTGAAATTCAGAGTCGATCTAAGCATGTCCGTCCGTCCGTCTGTTGAAATCACGCTAACTTCCGAACGAAACAAGCTATCGACTTGAAACTTGGCACAAGTAGTTGCTATTATTGTAGGTCGGATGTTATTGCAAATGGGCCATATCGGTCCACTGTTACGTATAGCCCCCATATGAACGGACCCCAGATTTGGCTTGCGGAGCCTCTAAGAGAAGCATATCCCGTCCGATCGGGTTGAAATTTGATACATGGTGTTGGTCTCTAACAACCATGCAAAAGTTGGTCCACATCGGTAGATAATTATATATAGCCCTCATATAAGCCGATCCCCAGATTTGGCTTGCGGAGCCTCAAAGAGAAGCAAATTTCATTCTATCTTGCTGAAATTTGGTACATGGTGTTGGCATATGGTCTCTTACAAACATGCAAAAATTGGTCCACATTGGTCCATTATTATATATAGCCCCCATATAAACCGTTCTCCAGATTTGACCTCCGGAGCCTCTAAGAGAAGCAAATTTCATCCGATCCGGTTAAAGTTTGGAACATGGTGTTAGTATATGATCTTTAACAACCGTGCCAGAATTGTTCCATATCGGTCCATAATTATATATAGCCCCCATATAAAACGTTCTCCAGATTTGACCTCCGGAGCCTCTTGGAGAAGCAAAATTCATCCGATCCGGTTCAAATGTGGAACGTGGTGTTAGTATATGGTCTTTATATAATATATAGCCCCCATATAAACCGATCCCCACATTTGGCTTGCGGAGCCTCTAAGAGAAGCAAATTTCATCCAATGAAATTTGGAACATGGTGTTAGTATATGGTCTCTAACAACCATGCCAGAATTGGTCCATATCGGTCCATAATTATATATAGCCCCCATATAAACCTTTCTCCAGATTTGACCTCCTGAGCTTCTTGGAGCAGCAAAATTCATCCGATCCGGTTCAAATTTGGAACGTTAGTATATGGCCGCTAATAACCACACCAAAAATTGGTCCATATCGGTCTATAGTCAGGTTAGGTTAAAGTGGCAGCCCTATTAAATTTCAGACTCACTTAGACTATTTAGTCCATTGTTATATATAACCGATCTCCAATCACACAAAAATTGGTCCATATCGGTTCATAATCATGGTTGCCGCTCGAGGTAAAAATAATCTACCAAAATTTTATTTCTATAGAAAATTTTGTTCAATGTTTATTTCTATAGAAAATATTGTCAAAATTTTATTTCTATAGAAAATTTTGTTAAAATTTTATTACTATAGAAAAATTTGGTAATCTTTCATTTTTATAGAAAACTTTGTCAAAATTTTATTTCTATAGAAAATTTTGTAAAAATTTTATTTCTGTAAAAAATGTTGTCAAAATTTTATTTCTATGGAAAATGTTGTTAAAATTTTATTTCTATATAAAATTTGGTCAAACTGAATTATATACGTATTTAATCGGTCGTTTTTAATTCAATATATACCACGTATGGACTTACTTACAATTTAGAAGACGGTGTTAGGAGGTTTTAAGATACCTTGCCATCGGCAAGCGTTACCGCAACCTAAGTAATTCGATTGTGGATGGCAGTGTTTAGAAGAAGTTTCTACGCAATCCATGGTGGAGGGTACATAAGCTTCGGCCTGGCCGAACTTACGGTCGTATATACTTATTTAATCGTTATTTTGTGACTAAAAAATAAAAACTCGAATGAAATTGTTAAAAAGAGAGTGTTATTTATCCGTCATAAATAAAACTCTTTTTATGAGTTTTATTTTTTCCTTCAGACAATAAAAGTCATTTTTAGACGATAAGTTAAAAATTATTTTAGGAACATTGCTAGTCATCTTAATTTACCCCAGACGCGATGGAATTCCACCTACTTGATGCTAAAAAGCTTAATGCGTTATAAATCCTTCTGCTTGAAAAATGTCGATGGCGCGCTTAATCAAAGTCAGTCAGAATGGGAATATGTGGAAGACTTATTAGCCCTCAAATGCTTCAAAAAGAGTAATTATTTTATAGCGATTTCTTTAAAATATGGCTTCAAATGAAGCTTGACATTCAGTCAAAGCCCGCCAGCTCAGAATTTCTGACAATATTAGAACGGCGTGAAAAATTGCTGCTAAAAACTCCTTCCAGGTTTATATTTGGATTCGCGTCTTCAGTGCATCATAGCGAAGGAGTCAGCAACCCAAGTAAGCGTGGAAAGAGCATTCTCTGCTCCTGAATTGCTAATGAGCCACCTGTGTTCAAATCTTTCCGTTGAAAATTTGGAAAAAATTATGTTCGTTAAATTAAATAAATAAATAAATACAAACTTTATGTGAGATAGACTCAATAAAACAAGAAACTGTAACAAAAGAAAAAAAAAAATGAATATGAGTTCTATTTAAGACGAAAAAAATAAATCTTCTTAAAAGAGTTTTATTTTGCGAAGAAAAAAAAAAATAAAACTCCAAAAAAGAGTATTATTTTCTGAAGGAAAAAATAAAACTCATAAAAAGAGTTTTATTTATGACCTTTTATTTTTACGTTGAAAAATATCACCATAGATTCTGAAAGAGCTTTCCGAGATGAATCTATTGGTGTATGACATTAGAGGTCTCCGTTGACTCTAACATGAAGAGTTTTTGAGTTTAAATTTTCTGGATATCAGTTATTTACGGTCCCTGGAAAAGAGTTATCGGATTTCCTTGCACCCTTAGGCGAGAGGTTTAACTTTCCCCTAAAACACAAACAAAAATGGTTCTTATAACTCGTTAATTAAAGACGTAGTTATTGGATTTCTACGCCGAAAATATTTCATTGCATAGCCATTCATAAAACTGCTGTAAATTCGTTTCACACAATAAAATTTAGATTATCTCCTTATAATCTTATTTAAAAACTGTAATTGATATTTTATATTAGTAAGCTTCTTAAACGGTAGTTTTATGACTATCTACAAAGACCTCCCAGATGTAATGTTTTAGAATCAAATCATCAACCGAAACTATAAAAATGATTAAATGGCATTTAACGAAGAAACGACCAATAAACTAGATCTAAACGTTACACCCATAAAATCTCTCAATAAAGTAAATTTTGGACATGCAATCGAATTTAAGATTGCATTCACGGCTATGTAAACACTAGTCCCATATCATCATGGATTTCCCAACCAACAATGTTCTTAAATATTCAAATCAAGTGAGATCAATTTCACATCCAAATGAAATTAATGCCAAGGGGTCTACCACCAAAATCATCTCAATATCTTGGAAAGATTTATAACTTTATTACGACACCATACCATGAGAAGACAATTGCTATACGGAAGCCTTTAACTCTGTTTACGTGTTAAATGCAATAAAATTGAAGTTTTCAAATCGACAACTGTGGAGCAATTCGAGATACAGATTAAAAAACTCCTTTCAATGTGCTAGGGGAATAGTTACCATTGTTATTTTGCTGCTGGTATTCGTTCTATCGTTTGATGCTCTGAAAGATGCCACATTCAAGTCAGATCATATTAATAGCATGTCCTCTTCTGTGTCGATAGAAATTAAATGACTTTAATGGAGAAAACATAAAAATGAGCTATAAGGCATCAGGAAGAAAGTCAGAATGTACATTCATGGAATAGTAAATGCTGCTAGATCATGTAGAGAATAATGCACAGTAGTATACAGGGTGGGTTTCAAGAAATTTCAATATATCGATGCTTCATTTTATTAACTTACGAAGGTGGTCTGATAGATAGTGGTAGATAAAAATTAACAGTCTTTTTTAGAAATAATTGAACTTGTGAAAAACAACACTTTGCTTCAAAGACACGAAAGAAAATCGGGTTTGCATCGGATTTTTACTGGCGATGAAAAATAGATTTATTTTAAGAATCATAAACGGAACAAATCATGGGTTAATCCGGGACAACCATCAACATCGACTGCAAAATCAGATTGATTCGGCACGAAGACAATGCTGTGTATTTGGTGGGACCAGAAAGGTGTGGCGTACCACTAGCTCCTAAAACCTGGTGAAACCGTTAACCCTAGACAGCTTATCTACGTCTGAGAGACATATTCGTTTTTTTAGTTTTTCGCTCTCCTTCATGAAAATGAGTACCGAAAATGTGATTTTTTTTTGTTACACAATAAATAAAAGTTTAGCCAAAAACGTGTTTAAATGATAAGGATTTGTATATAGATTAAGTGCAAGTACAAAAATTTAAAACAAAAAACCACAAATTTTGTCTACATGATGACAAAACTATATGTTTAGCTTATCCGTGACTTTCAGTATGTTAAACTTTCTACACTGAAAAAAGAGCATGCCCGGTTCCAAAGATTTTGTCTTTAACAGGTTGGCTGATAAGTCCCCGGTCTGACACATAGATGGCGTCGCTAGTATTAAATGCATATTATTTTTATATAGTACCAACCTTCAAATGATTCGTGTCAAAATTTGACGTCTGTAAGTCAATTAGTTTGTGAGATAAAGGGTGATACGGTCAAAATTTGGTCAATATAAACTTGACGTATTTATTTCAATTTTGCATTTAAAAAACCTGAATACCCCTCATTTTGAAGGTGTGTGTGTGTAGAATGTTGCTCCTATTTTGATTTTGGAATTCACTCTTTAGTTGTCAAAATGCCGTCCAAGCAAGAAGAGCAGCGTATCAAAATTTTGCTCGCGCATCGCGAAAATCCGAGCTACTCGCACGCAAAGCTGGCAAAATCACTAAAAGTTGCCAAATCAACCGTTACAAATGTAATTAATGTGTTTGGGGAACGTTTGTCGACAGCTAGGAAGCCTGGATCGGGGGGAAATCGAAAACCGGAAGCCGCTGAGACGACAAAGAGAGTTGCCGGTAGTTTCAAACGAAACCCTAACCTCTCTCTCCGAGATACCGCAAATAAGCTGGGTGTATCGTCTACAACCGTGCATCGAGCCAAAAAACGGGGAAATCGAAAATCGGAAGCCGCTGAGACGACAAAGAGAGTTGCCGGTAGTTTCAAACGAAACCCTAACCTCTCTATCCGAGATGCCGCAAATAAGCTGGGTGTATCGTCTACAACCGTGCATCGAGCCAAAAAACGAGCCGGACTATCGACTTACAAGAAGGTAGTGACTCCAAATCGCGATGATAAACAAAATACGACGGCCAAAACGCGATCCCGGAGGCTGTACACGACGATGCTGGCGAAGTTTGACTGCGTGGTAATGAACGACGAAACCTTCGTCAAAGCCGACCACAAGCAGCTTCCGGGACAGGAGTTTTATACGGCAAAAGGAAGGGGAAAGGTAGCAGATATTTTCAAGCACATAAAACTGTCAAAGTTCGCAAAGAAATATCTTGTTTGGCAAGCCATCTGTACCTGTGGCTTGAAAAGCAGCATTTTCATAGCTTCCGGGACTGTCAACCAAGAAATTTACGTGAAAGAGTGTTTGAATAAACGTCTGCTGCCTTTTCTGAAGAAACACGGTTGTTCCGTACTGTTTTGGCCGGATTTGGCATCTTGCCATTACTGTAAAAAGGCCATGGAGTGGTAAGCCGCCAACAACGTGCAGGTGGTTCCCAAGGACAAGAACCCTCCCAACACGCCAGAGCTCCGCCCAATTGAGAAATACTGGGCTATTGTCACGCGAAACCTAAAGAAGACCAAAAAAACTGCTAAGGACGAGCAGCAGTTCAAGGCAAATTGGCTTTCTGCGGCGAAGAAGGTGGACAAGGTGGCTACACAAAATCTGATGGCAAGTGTCAAGCGTGAGGCCCGGCATTTCGGATTTGGAAAAGCGAAAGCCTAACTGAATATTTTTCCTGAATTTTATACTAATTGAACTTGAAAAAGAAATTTAATTTGATTTTTTAAATAAACGATTTCACCGATTTACACGCGTTTTCCCTTGACCAAATTTTGACCGTATCAACTATTAGAGCGTCTTTTGTGAAGCAACTTTTGTTATTGTGAAAAATAATGGGGAAAAAAGGAATTTCGTGTTTTGATAAAATATTGTTTTCTGAAGGGAAAAAATACGGTGGAAGCAAAAATTTGGCTTGATAATGAGTTTCCGTACTCTGCCCTAGGGAAATCAACAATAATTGATTGGTATGCAAAAATTCAAGAGTGGTGAAATGAGCACGGAGGACGGTGAACGCAGTGGACGCCCGAAAGAGGTGGTTACCGACGAAAACATCAAAAAAATCCACAAAATGATTTTGAATGACCGTAAAATGAAGTTGATCGACATAGCAGATGCCTTAAAAATATCAAAGGAACGCGTTGATCATATTAGTCATCAATATTTGGATATGCGGAAGCTCTGTGCAAAATGGGTGACGCGCGAGCTCACATTTGACCAAAAACAACAACGTGTTGATGATTCTGAGCGGTGTTTGCAGCTGTTAACTCGTAATACACCCGAGTTTTTCTGTCGATATGTGACAATGGATTAAACTTGGCTCCATCACTACACTCCTGAGTCCAATCGACAGTCGGCTGAGTGGACAGTGACCGGTGAACCGTCTCCGAAGCGTGGAAAGACTCAAAAGTCCGCTGGCAAAGTAATGGCCTCTGTTTTTTGGAATGCGCATGGAATAATTTTTATCGATTATCTGAGAAGGGAAAAACCATCAACAGTGACTATTATATGGCGTTATTGGAGCGTTTGAAGGTCGAAATCGCGGCAAAACGGCCCCATATGAAGAAGAAAAAAGTGTTATAACACCAAGACAACGCACCGTGCCACAAGTCATTGAGAACGATGGCAAAAATTCATGAATTGGGCTTCGAATTGCTTCCACACCCACCGTATTCTCCAGATCTGGCCCCCAGCGACTTTTTCTTGTTCTCAGACCACAAAAGGATGCTCGCAGGGAAAAAAATTGGCTGCAATGAAGAGGTGATCGCCGAAACTGAGGCCTATTTTGAGGCAAAACCGAAGGAGTACTATCAAAATGGTATCAAACAAGTAAGGAAAGTCTAAAGTCGGGCGGGGCCGACTAAATTATACCCTGCACCACTTTGTAGATCTAAATTTTGGATACCAAATCACATCCATCAAATGTGTTGGGTGCTATATATAAAGGTTTGTCCCAAATACATACATTTAAACATCACTCGATTTGGACAGAATTTGATACACTTTTACAAAATCTATAGACTCAAAATTTAAGTTGGCTAATGCAGTAGGGTGGAACACAATTTTATGACCAGATCGGTGAAAAATATATATGGCAGCTATATCTAAATCTGAACCAAAATCTATAGGGATCGTCTTTGAGCCGAAACAGGACCCTATACCAAATTTTAGGACAATCGGACTAAAACTGCGAGCTGTACTTTGCACACAAAAATACATCAACAGACAGACAGACAGACGGACGGACATCGCTAAATCGACTCAGAATTTAATTCTAAGCCGATCCGTATACTAAAAGGTTGGTCTATGATTACTCCTTCTTAGCGTTACATACAAATGCACAAACTTATTATACCCTGTACCACAGTAGTGGTGAAGGGTATAAAAACGAATTTTGACAAAAAAATGTGTTTTTTTTTTGTTAGACCGGGGACTTATCAGCCAACATATAAAAAATTTGGTATTGATTCCGAGCCAAAGAAGCGAAGAATACAAGTGGATACTTTTAAGACACAATTCTCTTTTAATTTTGTGTTTTGTGTATTTGCTTCTAGGAAGCAAACTTTAATTTTTCGCTTCTTCAGCTTTTTTCTTCATATGCTATCAAAGTCCTTTAAAAACGAGTTAATGACAACTTTATTTTCCAAATTCAGACTCGACTTCCAGTAGAAATTATGCTAGGTTTCAAGTAAAAAACGTCTTTAAAATAAAGTGTTGAAAAACATGTCCTATATTTCAACGATTTATTGCTTTGTAGTCAAGATGCAAAAAGACAACAAATTTAAAGACAATTTCATTAAATTTAAACATTTTTTTCTTTCTTGTTATGATATCCATTTTTAAAACAACTCACTTAATTATAAGGACAATAAGACTTCATTAAAAAGTTTTCCACCTTTGGTCAAGGAAAAAAACTTTATACTAGAGAAATGCGTCTTCTATGCTAAGAAAAATTTGCATTCGTATTTTAAAGACATGAAATCTTTGACCTCACGACAATATTTTTTTCAGTGCATGTATTGGAAGAGAAATAGAGAAATGACCAGAATGGGCCAGAAGACACAAAGCAAAGCTGGTTCAGGATAAAATCAAAACACTTGGCTGGGAGCGGCTACCCAACCCGCCCTATTCACCAGACTTGGCTCCTTTCGACAACCATTTGTTTACATTGATGGGACACGCATTGGCTGAGCAGCACTTTGATTCCTAGGAGGAGGTCGAAAATTGGGTGTCTGAGTTTGCTTTAAAAGGCAAACAATTTTATTGGTGTTGTATTCACAAATTGCCAGAAAGATAGACAAAATGTGTAGAAAGCAATGTCGAATACTATGAATAAAAAGTTTTTACTTTCCCATTAATAAGTAGTGTTAAAAAAACTCATTTGATACTGGTGTAATATCAATTAAACCTGAAAAAAGCATAGAAATCGGTACAGACATAGATACAGCTCCCATTTATATGTATCGTCCGATTTTCCACAATTGGCTTATCTTTACTAATTCAGTGGGGGTGGTCTAGGGTATGATATACTCGGCCCGCCCCACTTTCTTCTTTACTCACTTGTTTAACATTGGACTCAAATTTAGTGGTATACTAATTCCGTAGGTGTAAGATCCCAAAAAAATGTACCGCTTAATTTTCTTAAAAAAGGATACAGATAGGAATAGGAAGAATAAACCACATAATAATACGCCCTCACATGCAATGAATGTAGAACATGATATTTGACATGAATTCAGTACTTCAGTTTTTATACCCTCCACCATAGGATGGGGGTATATTAACTTCCCAGCAAATAAAATTGGAAGTTCTTCCAAATGCACAACTTTAAAAGCACTTATAGAAGATGCACTCCCAATGATGTTCTTTATTTTAACTAACCAGGAAGTTCTTTTAATTCATTTTTTTATAATTTGGTTTTTTCATACTTTTAATGGGTAATTTTAACTTTTTTTTGCTTCAAATAGGTTAAAAACAGAGTAAGAATTCATAAAATGGTACAAATCATGTAAATTTGGTCGAAAAAATGCTAAATCCAATCTGAAAAAATTGTGCATTTTTGAAAATATTTGAGGTCAAACGTCAAAATATCACAGAATTTTTTAATTTGCATCCAAAACGTTGAATTCAGATCACACCTAAAGAAGTGATGCAAATTCAGTGCAACGGCTGTTGAAATGAAGGACTTCCGTCCTATGGCAAGCCCATGTTAAATTCATCGCTTCTGCGTCACTTTTGCACCACTTCCGGATCCAAAAAGAACATTTTCTTCACTTTTTTGGCGACGCTTTTTTTGCTGGGTTTGTCATTCCGTTTGTAACACATCGAAATATTGTTCTAAGACCCCATAAAGTATATATATTCTGGGTCGTGGTGTTAGTATATGGCAAAAATGGGTCCATATCGGTCCATAAATATATATAGCCCCCATATAAACCGATCCCCAACTCCGGAGCCTCTTGGAGGAGCAAAATTCATCCGATCCGGTTGAAATTAGGTACGAGGTGTAAGTATATGGTATCTAACAACCATGCAAAAATTGGTCTAGCGATCCATAATTTTATATAGCTTTCGTATAAACCGATCCCCAGATTTGACCTCCGGAGCCCCTTCGAGGAGCAAAATTCATCCGATCCGGTTGAAATAAACCGATCCCCAGATTTGACTTCCGGAGCGCCTTGGCGGAGCAAAATTCATCCGATCTTGTTGAAATTTTGTACGAGTTGTAAGTATATGGTATCTAACAACCATGCAAAAATTGGTCCATAGCGGTCCCTAATTATATATAGCCCCCATATAAATCGATCCCCAAATTTGACCTCCGGACGCTCTTGGAAGAGCAAAATTCATCCGAATCGGTTGAAAATTGGTACGAGGTGTAAGTGTATGGTATCTAACAACCATGCACAACTTGTTCCATAGCGGTCCATAATTATATGTATATGGAGGATAAATCGATTCCCAAATCTGACCTCCGGAACCCCTTGGAGGAGCAAAATTTATCCGATTCGGTTGAAATTTGGTACATTACGTTAGTGTATGGCCGCTAAAATCCATACCAAAATTGATCCATATTGGTCTACTGTTATATATATCCGATCTCCAATCGCACAAAAATTGGTCCATATCGCAAAAAATAATCTACCAACATTTTATTTATATAGAAAATTTTGTCAAAATTTTATTAATATAGAAAATTTTATCAAAATTCTATTTCTATAGAAAATTTTGTCAAAATTTTATTACTATAGAAAATTTTCTCAAAATTCTATTTCTATAGAAATTTTTGTCAAAATATTATTTCTATAGAAAATTTTTTCAAAATTTTATTTCTATAGAAAATTTTTTCAAAATTTTATATCTATAGAAAATTTTGTCAAACTGAATTATAAACGTATTTAATCGGCCTTTTGTTTTGTTTTGTTTGTTTAAACTGAATTATATACGTATTTAATCGGCCTTTTTTATTTAATATATACGCCGTATGGACTAACTTACAATTTTGAAGACGGAGTTAAGAAGTTCTAAGATACCATGCCATCGTCAAGTGTTACAGAAACCCAAGTATTTCGATTGTGGATGACAGTCTGTAGTAGAAGTTTCTACGCAATCCATGCTGGAGGGTACATAAGATTCGGCCTGGCCGAACTTACGGTCGTATATACTTTTTAACATTTGGGTGACTTCTCCCATAGGTTAGGTTAGGTTAGGTTAAAGTGGCAGCCCGATTAAGATTCAGGCTCACTTAGACTATTCAGTCCATTGTGATACCACATTAACTAAAAGTACCTATTACATATGGGCACTTCTAGTTTTAACCGCTGAACCTTCTTGATTATTTTTCTTTGTTGAACCAACCAGATTGTTCCAAAAATATTAGCAGACTGCTTAAGTTAACGTTTTCCAGATCCGCCAGTAATCTGAAGCTATATGCTCCTAAAAGTTGCTTGCGCTTTACACAAAATGCAGGACACTCACACAAGAGGTGTTTAATTGATTCTTTTTCCTCCGCATCATGACAGCTCATACAATAGTCATTATACTTCGCGCCAATAGTTTTTGCAAAATCTCCTATCAGGCAGCGACCCGTTATAGCAGATATCAGGAGTGATATCTGACGTCTCGAGAACATTAGCATATCTAGTGTGCGGTTTAAGTTGAAATGGGGCCATATTTGCTTGGTGTCGTTACAACCCTTGCAATTCTCCCATCGAACATTTGCCATCATAACAGCCTTCTCACGCAGCATGAGCTTGCAGGTAGCTAGGGGCATACCAACAAATTCTAGTTCCCCTGGAATATGTAAGGTAGTCCCTAGCCTTGCCAACTCATCCGCTTCGCAGTTCCCCGGTATGTTCCTATGGCCAGGCACCCATATTAGGTGAATATTGTACTGCTCAGCCATCTCATTGAGAGATTTGCGGCAATCGATGGCCGTTTTCGAGTTGAGGAACACAGAGTCCAAGGATTTTAATGCAGGTAGACTGTCTGAGTATATATTAATGCCCACATTTTTTGGAACATTACTTCTCAGCCAATTCGCCACCTCTCTTATTGCTAATATTTCAGCCTGAAAAACACTACAGTGATCAGGTAATATTTTCGCTATTCGAAGTTCCAGATCTTTAGAATATACTCCGAAACCCACTTGGCCATCCAATTTGGAGCCATCAGTGTAGAAATCTATATATCTTTTATTCCCCGGGGTCCGTGTACACCACGCCTCACTGTTGGGAATTAGAGTCTCAAACTTTTTGTCGAAAAGTGGACTAGCCAAAGTGTAATCCACTACGTTAGGCACATCTGGCATTATTTTGAGGACCGAACTGTGACCGTAACTTTTTTCCGACCACAGCGATAGCTCGCGCAACCGCACAGCCGTTGTAGCAGCTGACTGTTTGGCCAAAATGTCTAAAGGCAATAGATGCAGTATGACATTAAGGGAGTTTGTTCCTGTCTTGCTGAATGCACCTGAGATACACAAGCACGCCATACGCTGAACTTTGTCTAAACTTGTCGGCTGGTGAAGTGCCGGCCACCAGACTACAACACCATATAGCATTATAGGTCTAACCACTGCCGTGTATAGCCAATGTACAATTTTTGGTTTTAGTCCCCACTTTTTCCCTATTGCCTTTTTGCACGAGTATAAAGCTACCGTTGCTTTCCTCGCCATTTCTTCAATATTAAGCTTAAAGTTCAGCTTCCTGCCCAAAATAACGCCAAGGTATTTTGCACACTCCCTAAAGGGAATTTCAATACCCCCTATGGAAATGGGCCTAACCGTGGGAGTTTTGCGATCTTTGCAGTACATGACTATTTCTGTCTTTGCAGGATTTACCCCAAGACCATTATCTTTCGCCCATTTCTCAGTCATCCGGAGGGCTCTCTGTATAATATCTCTAATTGTTGATGGGAATTTCCCCCTGACTGCTAGCGCCACATCATCTGCGTATGCCACCACTTGTATCCTTTCTTTTTCTAGGGAAACCAGAAGGTCGTTTATAGCAACATTCCAAAGAAGAGGTGATAGAACTCCTCCTTGAGGAGTGCCTCTGTTCACATACTTTTGTATGTTTGCTTGTCCTAGTGTGGCTGAAATACGTCTCTTCATTAGCAGTTCGTCTAACAGCCTGAGTATACATGGATCAACATTCAGAGTTGTCAGTCCATTTAATATCGAGCTCGGATGGACATTATTGAACGCCCCTTCGATGTCTAGAAACGCCACGATTGTGTATTCTTTGACAGATAGTGAGCTTTCAATAAAGCTGACTAGTTCATGTAGTGCGGTCTCAGTAGACCTGCCCTTCGAGTATGCATGCTGTCGTTTCGAAAACAAACTTGAATCGATGCTAGTTCTAAGATAAATATCTATCATCCTCTCCAGAGTCTTAAGTAGGAATGAGGATAAGCTGATTGGTCGGAAATCCTTCGCCCTCGAGTGAGAGGCTTTTCCCGCTTTAGGTATGAAAACGACTTTTGTTTCCCTCCACTTTCCTGGGATATATGATAAGTTGATACATCCTTTATATATCACCGACAACCAGGGGATAATTTTGTCAGTTACAGCTTGTAACTCCGCCGGAGTAATTCCATCAGGTCCAGGGGATTTGAATGGTCCAAAGCTATTTAGCGCCCATCTTATTCTAGTTCCCGATACAATTTCCTCGACAGGAAACGACCGCTGAGCAACTGTGGCACCGCCAGTACATGGTTCAACCGTCTGATTTCCAGGAAAATGTATGTCCAATAGTATCTCCAGCGTCGCCTCACTGGACGTTGTCCAATTGCCCTCCGATGTTTTAATGAAACCTGGAGCGGAGTTGGTGGATGCTAGAACCTTCCGTAGTCTGGGAGCCTCGGACGTATTCTCAATACTGCTGCAGTAATCATTCCAAGAGTTATGCTGAGCCTTTCTCAGTTCTCGCTTGTATCCTCTCAGATTCTTCTTGTAAGCGTCCCAGTCCTCAGGGGCTCTGGTGGACTTTGCCTTGTTAAAGAGCTTCCTGCAGGATTTCCTCATATTCACTTCACTTAAAACCTGCCACTCAGATATCATTTCATTCAGTTCTTGCGATGCCAAGGTGATGTCCAAAACCTCTTGCCTGTTTTTAGTGACAAAGGTTGGGACATCTCCCTTGTTGCAAACTACCAGATTAGTACGCAAAATAAACTCTATTAGCGACTCTCCCCTTGCATTAGTATCACTACTTCCCCATATACTATGATGTGCATTCGCATCGCATCCCATAATGAGTTTCGTCTTTGTTTTCAGTGACTCCTCCACTAAGGTCTTAACGGCATATGGAGGCATCTCCCTGTCATGTCCCATGTAGACCGAAGATACCCAATATTTGCATTTGGCTATTTCTAAACTTGCAACGACAGTGTCTGTATTGCACATTGAAGGAAGCAGAAACAAATTGAGCTCGTTTTTAGCAATTATACAGGCTCGATTTACATCATTACCAGTATACTGCAATAGTTTGAACCCCGGAGTACTTAATTCACATATTTTGTTTTTATAAACATATGGTTCTTGAATAAGAACTATATCTATGTCCCCTTTCATCAGGAGAACTTTTAAGGCAACACATGCAGCCTTACAATGATGAAGATTTATCTGGAGGATCCGTAGGACCATCGAGATTTTCAACAACCGTCACATCAGCCGCTTCCATCGAGTCATCAAGAATGTTCTCTACAGGGATCTCGGTGACTCTCGCAATAACCATAGGTTCAACTTTGGTGAGTTCTGAGGCAGTAGAAGCCTCCTCACGCATACGGTATCTATCCATGTCTTCAAATGTCTTGGTATCCCCCTCGACTTCGCAAGAGGATCCGCTTACTTCTGATTCAGACAGAGGCTTGTCCATTTCTGAATCCTTTAGCTGATCGTTTTTATACACCTTCATTTGGATATAATGAAAGCCATAACATACACGGCCCTGGGACTTTGCTAGATGTGGCAAAGACTGAGTGTTCAATATAAACACTGCATGCCGTCTTGGCCCATCCACTTCATCCAAACGGCCAACCTTCCAATCAGCTGTTGGAAGATCTGGATTGCATTGTTTCAGTCTATTTAAAATAGATTCAGGGTCAGGAGGGTTTGCAGGTATCCACGCATGTGCTCTTGGTCTAGCCGGTATGTCTTTCTTCTCGACTAACTCTAGAGCAGCTCCTTCCCAAACTTCACCAATTAATATCAGAGCAGCTTTAAAACATTCTATAGACCTCTGGTCCTCAAATGCGACTAGCTTAAATCGTCCTTGATACCAACCAGCCTCTTGGTGTCGAGGATCTGGGCCGGGAAACTTTTCCAGCACCTGTGAGTAGACGCCAGACAAAGCATTCTCAATTTCCCCCCATTTTTGCTTTGGAACCATACCGTCCAATGCTCCTTTATTTATGATAGCCATCACAAGGCTGTCTTTAGCAACTGAGGCAAACGATCGTTGATCCCTTTTGGAGGATGGCAGCTCATCCGGTGATCGTTCCCTTTTTCCAGCCTCAAGAATTCCTTGAGCCCATTTTAAGGAATCGCTTTGTTTAGCCGACAACGTGCTTGGGTCGACTGATCCTAATTTCTTTAGGATAAACAAAGCATTTCTGCGTTCTTTGAATCTCTTTCGTGAGGGATTACCTCCTTTTGATGCCGTTACCTTGGAAAAGGTCCGACTTGTCAAATTGTCGCCACCTGTCGACCCGTCTACAGGTCGACTAATTGGGCCTAACTCTTGGTCATTGCCCAAATTTATAACTTCAGTCGATACCCGTCCACTGGGCCCTGAAGTTAGCATTGAATTTCTCTGCATGGTGGCCTAATATCCCACCACACTTGAAATTCGTAGTAGGTACTTATTACGATGATTTTATCCGCTATTAAAAAACACGTCCGTTCCGTTCGACGGTTGAAATAACTTCTCCCATACTCTACTCATTTTAAATACCTACTTTCACGATTTTAAATGCAATTCATAAGGAACATAGGGGAATGTTTGGAACTTGAATACAAATTTTGGAGTCTCTTAGAAGGGTACGACGACTTTAAAATTCCACTAAAAGTATCCGCTATGAGTGAAATTGCAAGTATATGAGTCGAAAATTCGGTACTTTATTTTTTAAGCGGATCTGCCACAATTCCGACGTTTTTCGTTACATCTATGAACTCATGATTCAGTGCGTTTACCACTGTGTTATCACAATGAACTGAATAGACTAAGTGATCCTGAAAAATCGGGCTGTAACTATATCTAACTTGACCTTGCTTTGCGTTAAAGCAAATTTTTCTAGGTTTGGTTGTAGCTAATTAAATATTTGACGGGGATTTTAATACCAAAATCAATTGGGAGTTGATGAAATCCATTTTTTTTCTGCACCGCAACCATTTGGTTTCTATATAGTCAATTGGTTCGAAATCAGTGACAGTGCCTGCAAAACAGTAATCCATCATAACCTTCTAAGGGTGCGAAACTCTTGACACTGTGTGTGACATCACTTGGCGAATTTGGAAAATAATCACAAATATAAAGGACATGGTTGAGAGGATTTGACAACAGTAAAAAATTGGTCTAAGGACATTGTATCATCTTTTATAAGCGTTATGATTATATTCTCATCAAAAAAAATCTTAAAATAATATAAAAATTCCCATCTTAAATTTATTTTCTTAACATAATAACCACAGTGCTCCTACGTACAATGTCTCTTTGCCAGGCCCACTATGGCTGTTGCCACTATGGCTGTCGATGTTCGTTCAACGTTTTACTGAAGCTGACGGTAATGCTGCCCTGGTGTGAGTATTTTGTCAGGTGTCATAAACATAGGATTTATTGCGCATGCGCAACATCCAAAAAAACAAAAGAAACGCTTACTACTGCCGCTTGTGGATCAGAGTAAAAACCCATAAAAGAATGAAACAAGAGAATTCGTTTTAAAATGTAACACTTATTACATGGCGAACAACATAAATCAAAGATGCACATGACAGCGTTTATAAACGAGAAGAACAAAAACCAAAAAACGAGAAAAGACGGCAAAAAAATACTCTAAAATCTGTTAAGGCAAGAAGTCATTCCATAAAAGGATCACCAGTAGAATGAATCCAGTAATGGAGACTTATGCGAGTGATAGTGTTAGAATATTATGCTTCCAGCCTGCTTGATTTATAAGGAATAAATGAAATTTATTACTGCCGCAGCATATGGCAATCGTTACGCATGCCCGTGGTAGGTGTAAAAATCATTGTGAATGAATTTGAAAGTAAGTGAACGATTGAAATGAATGAAAGGTGGTCGGTATTAGTTTTTTTGTTTTGTTCTAAATTTTTATGAAACAAAATTCGTTGCACAAGGACAATGAAATTGTTTACGAAAGGACTCCAGGACTGCGATGATTTTTATTAGAATGCTTTCTAACATAAATCATTTTTATTATCTAATTCCTTGCGTATAAAAAGTGTATTTTATATTATTTTAAGGGTATTTTATATCATATAAAGATATCATGAAGTGTTAATTCATTCAAAGGCGATGTCATGCAGATGTTTTCCGACTTATTATTGGGATTACTCAAATAATATTTAACGTTTATCTAAACTCCATCATTCATTACAAAATATCGGTTTCTGTTCATCAAGTGTGGTTATATTTTTGATCGATGATAAATTCCAAATAAATACTGAGTGTTATGGAATTTTGAATTTTAACCGGTGTTAATATAGACAAAATATTGATTCCAATTATTAAATATATTGGCAAAATATATCATGAACTATTTAGACATGGGGCCTCCAAACCCATGTGAACGAGTAGAACAACATTTAGAAGATTCTGTTAGATGTAGTGGTCCATTGTGATACCAGAAGTGGTGAACTTCTGTCTTATCAATGAGTCGATAGAATCGGGCAAGATTATATGATTAGCTCAACGACAAGGGACCTGATTTTGATAGCCGAGTCCGAACGGCGTTTCACATTACATTACAAACAGAAATATCATCAGCTAAGAGGGGAATTTACCGCTTTTTGGTATTTTGTCGTAATTGGAATAGAACCTAAAACAATTTATATGGAAGCAAGCATGCCAAACATTGCACCACGATGATTGAAAAAAAAACTTAGTGTAATAGATTTTAGTGAAAAACAAATTCAAAATTCGAACTCGGCTTTCAAATTTGAATAATCGATTTTTGATGTTCTCTAACTTCCATGCAAAATTGGGTCCTTTTAGGGATACGGACATATCCATACCAATACAAACCATATTTCTTTACTCCAAAACTAAACTTTAGAAAAACACAGTTCCCTTTTCTTGTTAAAATTGTCCCCTTTAAATACACTTTTTTCATCAACAAAATGTTTTGGTCTGAAAGAAACTATTTAAAACAAGTATAAACGGCCGTAAGTTCGGCCAGGCCGAAGCTTATGTACCCCCCATCATGGATTGCGTAGAAACTTCTTCTAAACACTGCCATCCACAATCGAATTACTTAAGTTGCGGTAACGCTTGCCGATGGTAAGGTATCTTAAAACCTCCTAACACCACCTTCTAAATTGTATGTAAGTCCATACGTGGTATATATTAAACCAAAAAAGATCGATCCAATACGTATATAATTCAGATTGACAAAGTAGACATACAATTTTGACAAAATTTTCTACAGAAATAAAATTTTAAAAAAATTTTCTATAGAAATAAAATTTTCTATAGAAATAAAATCTTGGTAGATTATTTTTGGCTCGAGTGGCAACCATGATTATGAACCGAATAAAATTTGAACAAAATTTTCTATAGAAATAAAATTTTGACAAAATTTTCTATAGAAATAAAACTTTTACAAAATTTTCTATAGAAATAAAATTTTGACAATGATGAAAATTTTATTATGAACCGCATAAAATTTTAACAAAATTTTCTCTAGAAATAAAATTTTGTCAAAATTTTCTATTGAAATAAAATTTTGACAAAATTTTCTATAGAAATAAAATTTTGGTAGATTATTTTTGGCTCTAGTGGCAACCATGATTATGAACCGATATGGACCAATTTTTGTGTGATTGGACCAATTTTGGTATGGTTGTTAGCGACCATATACTAACACCACCAGCGTTGCCAATTTAGCTTTTTTCCCGCTAGATTTGGCTTTTTTTGAAGACGTTTAGCGGGAAAAAAATGCATTTAGCTTTTAGCTTTTTTTCTGGCTTTTTTTCATGACCCTTTTAGCTATTTTTGGCTTTTTTTATTTTCGACATGTTTCTATTGAAATATGGATAAATCGGCGTTTTTATCTAAGCCTTGCTGCAAGTATAAGGGTTTCCACATATTTCAAAGCTCAGTTGAAACATTAATAATGAGTCCAGCCATTATGCGGGCATTTTTGTAGCAAATACACCTTGTTGTAAATTTTTTTCATTATATACATAAAGGTTATCGTAAACTTTAAATCTACTATTACCATACAAATTTGTTAGATAAACTGTCAGTAAATTATTGGGAATATTATCATTTGACTCGTTTATCCTTTTTATACCCTCCATCATAGGATGGGGGTATATTAACTTTGTCATTCCGTTTGTAACACATCGAAATATTGCTCTAAGACCCCATAAAGTATATATATTCTGGGTCGTGGTGAAAATGTCCGTCCGTCCGTCCGTCCGTCCGTCTGTTGAAATCACGCTAACTTCCGAACGAAACAAGCTATCGACTTGAAACTTGGCACAAGTAGTTGTTATCGATGTAGGTCGGATGGTATTGAAAATGGTATCGGTCCACTTTTACGTATAGCCCCCATATAAAGGGACCTTCAGATTTGGCTTGTGGAGCCTCTAACAGAAGCACATTTCATCCGATCCGGCTGAAATTTGGTATATGGTGTTGGTATATGGTCTCTAACAACCATGAAAAAATTGGTCCACATAGGTCCATAATTATATATAGCCCCCATATAAACCGATCCCCAGATTTGGCTTGTGGAGCCTCTAAGAGAAGCATATTTCATCCGATCCGGCTGAAATTTGGTACATGGTGTTGGTATATGGTATCTAACAATCATGCAAAAATTGGTCCACATCGGTCCATAATTATATATAGCCCCCATATAAACCGATCCCCAGATTTGGCTTGCGGAGCCTCAAAAAAAGCAAATTTCATCCGATCCGGCTGAAATTTGGTACATGATGTTGGCATATGGTCTCTAACAACCATGCAAAAATTGGTCCTTATCGGTCCATAATTATATATATACCCCATATAAACCGATCTCCAGATTTGGCTTGCGAAGCCTCAAAGAGGAGCAAATTGCATCCGATCCGGCTGAAATTTGGTACATGGTATTGGTATGTGGTCTCTAACAACCGTGCAAAAATTGGTCCACATCGGTCCATAATTATATATGGCGCTCATATAAACCGATCCCCAGATTTGGGTTGCGGAGCCTCAAAGAGAAGCAAATTTCATCCGATCCGCCTGAAATTTGGAACATGATATTAATATATGGTCTCTAACAACCATGCAAAAATTGGTCCACATCGGTTCATAATTATATATAGCCCCCATATAAACCGATCCCCATATTTGGCTTGCGAAGTCTCCAAGAGAAGCAAATTTCATCCAATCCGGTTGTAATTTGGAACATGGTGTTAGTATATGATCTTTAACAACCGTGCCAGAATTGGTCCATATCGGTCCATAATTATATATAGCCCCCATATAAAACGTTCTCCAGATTTGACCTCCGGAGCCTCTTGGAGGAGCAAAATTCATCCGATCCGGTTCAAATTAGGCACGTGGTGTTAGTATATGGTCGTGAACAACCATACCAAAATTGGTCCATTCACACAAAAATTGGTCCATATCGGTTCATAATCATGGTTGCCACTCGAGCAAAAATAATCTACCAAAATTTTATTTCCATAGAAAATTTTGTCAAAATTTTATTTCTATAGAAAATTTTGTCAAAATGTTATTTTTAGAGAATATTTTGTTAAAATTTTATTCGGTTCATTTTTATAGAAAATTTTGTCAAAATTTTATTTCTATAGAACATTTTGTTCAAATTTTATTCGGTTCATAATCATGGTTGCCACTCGAGCCAAAAATAATCTACCAAGATTTTATTTCTATAGAAAATGTTGTCAAAAGTTTATTTCTATAGAAAATTTTGTTAAAATTTCATTTATGTAGAAATATTTGTCAAAAATTTCTTTCTATAGAAAATTTTGTCAAAATTTTTATTTCTATAGAAAATTTTGTCAACATTTTTATTTCTATAGAAAATTTTGTTAAAATTTTATTTCTGTAGAAAATTTTGTCAAAATTTTATGTCCACTTTGTCAAACTGAATTATATACGTATTGGATCGATCTTTTTTGATTTTAAGATACCTTGCCATCGGCAAGCGTTACCGCAACTTAAGTAATTCGATTGTGGATGGCAGTGTTTAGATGAAGTTTCTACACAATCCATGATGGAGGGTACATAAGCTTCGGCCTGGCCGAACTTACGGCCGTATATACTTGTTATGTTATTATAATATTCTAAAGTTATTACGATATTACTAAATTAAAATAGTAGATGTGAATAGCTTTGTGCACTGAAAAAATATTGTCGTCTCCTTAAAATACGAACGCGAATTTTGGTTATAATATCATTTGTGAATTTCTTTTGTATAAACTGTTTTCCTTGTCCAAAAGGCGATAAAGTCGTTTTGTCCTTACAATTAAGAGATTCAACTTAAAAATGGGTATGTTTTCATGAAAGAAGGAAGAATTAATGAAATAGTCTTTAAATGTGAGGAGTTTTTGCATCTTAACCACAAACCAAAATAGCGTTCAAAAATAGAAGATGTTTTTCAACACTTTATTTTAAAAACGTATATACAATAATTTCTACTTGAAGTCGAGTCTGAATTTGGAAATTTAAGTTGGCGTTAGCACGTTTTTAAAGCACTTTGATAGCTCCTGAAGAAAAGGAAAATGTTTTTACTGGGAAATGTAAACTATAGGTATTTTCTACAATTAAATAAAAGTAATGTATTTCGAATTTTTCACAATTTCAAAACCAAACTAAAATTTTATTTAAAAAAATGACAAATCATTTTTTTACCAAATCCAAAGCATGCTTAGATCATTTAATATTTTAAAATAACAAGTAAATAAAATAGAGGTGTTGGGAAGGTAGCTCCCACAAAACGAAGGACTTCCAGTAAAAAATTTGTAATCAAATTAGTAATCAAAATGTATCGAATACGCAAACAGAGCTAATATGCCTTAGATATTGTTACAGTCTCACAGAAGTGGAATTAAAATGAAAATAATATGCATTGTAAGTGAAATAAAGCCTTTAAGTTTGTTAAATTTCAATCAAAAATGTGACTTTTGATACAAAAAAATTTAGCTTTTTTTCTAGCTATTTTTTAGCATTTTTAGCTTTTTTTAGCCATTTTTTTGGGCAAATCTAGCGGTTTTTGGTGAAACAATTCTGGCAACGCTCAACACCACGTTCCTAATTTGAACCGGATCGGATGAATTTCGCTCCTCGAAGAGGCTCCGGAGGTCAAATCTGGAGAACGTTTTATATAGGGGCTATATATAATTATGGACCGATATGGACCAATTCTGGCTCGGTTGTTAAAGATCATATACTAACACCATGTTCCAAATTACAACCGGATTGGATGAAATTTGCTTCTCTTGGAGACTTCGCAAGCCGGTTTAAATGGGGGCTATACATAATTATGAACCGATGTGGACCAATTTTTGCATGGTTATTGGAGACCATATACCAATATCATGTACCAAATTTCAGGCAGATCGGATGAAATTTGCTTCTCTTTCAGGCTCCGCAACCCAAACCTGGGGATCGGTTTATATGGGCGCTATATATAATTATAGACCGAAGTGGACCAATTTTTACACGGTTGTTAGAAACCATATGCCAATACCATGTACCAAATTTCAGCCGGATCGGATGCAATTTGCTTTTCTTTCAGGCTTCGCAAGCCAAATCTGGAGATCGGTTTATATGGGGTCTATATATAATTATGGACCGATGAGGACCAATTTTTGCATGATTGTTAGAGACCATATACCAACACCATGTTCCATATTTCAGCCGGATCGGATGAAATATGCTTCTCTTAGAGGCTCCACAAGCCAAATCTGGGGATCGGTTTATATGGGGGCTATATATAATTAAGGACCCATATGGACCAATTTTTGCATGCCAAGTTTCAAGTCGATAGCTTGCTTCGTTCGGAAGTTAGCGTGATTTCAACAGACGGACGGACGGACATGCTTAGGTAGACTCAGAATTTCACCACGACCCAGAATATATATACTTTATGGGGTCTTAGAACAATATTTCGATGTGTTACAAACGGAATGACAAAGTTAATATACCCCCATCCTATGATGGAGGGTATAAAAAGTATATACGGCCGTAAGTTCGGCCAGGCCGAATCTTATGTACCCTCCACCACGGATTGCATAGAAACTTGTACTAAAGACTCTCATCCACAATCGAATTACTTGAGTTGCGGTAACACTTGCCAATGGCAAGGTATCTTAAAACTTCTTATCACCGTCTTCTCAATTGTAAGTTAGTCCATACAGGGTATATATTAAACAACAAAAGGCCGATTATATACGTATATAATTCAGTTTGACAAAATTTTTTATAGATATAAAATTTTGACAAAATTTTCTATAGAAATAAAATCTTGACAAAATATTGTATAGTAATAAAATTTTGACAACATTTCTATAGAAATAAAATTATAGACCTATATGGGCCAATTTTGGCATGGTTATTAGCGGCCATATACTAGCGCAATGTATCAAATTTCCACCGGATAGGATGAATTTTGCTCCTCCAAGAGTTCCATATACCAACACCATGTACCAAATTTCAGCCGGATCGGATGAAATTAGCTTCTTTTTGAGGCTTAAGGACCACTTTGGACCAAGTTTTGCATGGTTGTTAGAGACCATATACCAACACCATGTACCAAATTTCATGGTGATCGCATGAAATTTGTTTCTCGTTAACCCTTTCACTACCGATGTCCACTTAGAAGGACATTCGAAAAAGACACCAAATCCGATTTTTTCATGTATTCTATGTATTTCTCGATGTTGTTTTAAAGTAGAGGTTAGGTTAACCTAACCTAACCTTTAAAGTAGAGGCTTTAATCTAAATAAGCTATTAATATTGTACATATTGCTGAGGTCTCAAATACATTTTTATAAACTTCTTTAACAATAAACGAAAAATATAAAAATTTGAGACAATTAGTCTACTGTATGTTTCTAGAAAATGGACATTTATACAAAACTATATCTGATACTTTTTCGGGTTCTTTTTTGTATTTTTTCCCACACTTCGAAAGATATTATAGGCCGAATAGCGCTTGTTTTTGTGAGGCCATTTAGTCACAATTCGAGAATCAAGTTTTCAGAACAAGCTCAAATAGCTCTTGAAGTAATTGAGGTAGGTTTTCAAAATGACAATTTTTGTTCTACTTGCTGTTAGTACAAGTAAAAACAGAAGAAAAATAAAAGTTTTTAACACTAGGTTTATTTCGGTAGTGAAAGGGTTAATGTACCCCCATCCTTTCTCGTTAATATACCACCATCCTTTCTCGTTTGACTGGAGGTCAAATGTGGGGATCGGTTTACATGGGGGTTATATATAATTAAGACCGGTATGGACCAATTTTTGCATGGCTGTTAGAGACCATATGCTAACACCGTGTACCAAATTTAAACCGGATCGGATGAAGTTTGCTCCTCCAAGAGGCTCCGCAAGCCAAATCTGAGCGTCGGGTTATATGGGGGCTATACATAAAAGTGGTCCAATATAGTGGTCCATTTTCAATACCATCCGACCTACATCAATAACAACTACTTGTGCCAAGTTTCAAGTCGATAGCTGGTTTCGTTCGGAAGATAGCGTGATTTCAACAGACGGACGGACATGCTTAGATCGACTCAGAATTTCACCACGACCCAGAATATATATACTTTATGGGGTCTAGGAGCTATATTTCGATGTTTCGCAAACGGAATGACAAAGTTAATATACCCCCATCCTATGGTGCAGGGTATAAAAATAAAAAAAATCTGTTGGTCCTAAAATTCATCAAAAGAAATTAATTGTAGCCTGTAGATACTTTTTGCTCCCCAATCCCCAAATTTCACTGCTTGTGCCTCTTGAAAAAATTTGGTTCAACTTTGGTGTGCGATGGCAGTATATGTCTTCGAAAATACAGGTAAAAATTGGTCCAACAAGAGTCATAATTATGTATTGCCCCCATATAAACCCATTCCAAGATTTGAGTTCTTGAGCATCCTGGAGGAATCCCAATATATATCGACCCTCAGATTTGTCTTCCCAACCCCCGTTGGAGCAAAGATTATCCGATCCGGTTTAAATTTACTATGTGACGCCAATACACTTTTCTTTATGTTTATATGCCTATAATAATTCAAAAAATTTTCTATATTGGTCTATACAAGGTGGAATATATTTAATGCATCAAAGTAAAGCGCTATATTTTTATACCCTCCATCATAGGGGTATGGTACGTATAATGGCCCTATATTTCAGGCTCACTCAGACTATTAAGTCCATTTTGATAGCGCAGTGGTGAACTTATTTCGCATCAATGAGTGGTGCCCGATTCTATGTTCAGCTTGATGACAAGGGACCTCATTTTTATAGTCGATTTCGAACGGCGTTCCATATTGCAGTGAAACCACTCAGAGGAGCTTTGAAACACTCAGAAATGTTACAAGCATTACTGAGAGGGCATAATCCACCACTGAAAAACTTTTTGGTGTTTCGTCAAAGTGGAATTGAACCCATGTCCCTGTTTATGCATGGCGGGCATGCTAACCATTTCACCACGATGACACCCCATCATAGGATGGGGAGCACATCGAATTATAATCGTGAAAAACTTGGTCCAAATCGTCCATAATTAAATGGCGGAGCCCACGGGAGGAGTAAATTTGTAAGTCTATATGCCCTCTAACAATCGTGTAACAATTGGGTAAAATTGGTCCATAGTTATATATAGGCCCCATATAAACTGATCCCCGGATTTGACTTCCGGAGCCTCGTGAAGGAGCAAATTTCATCCGATGAAATTCGGAACATGATGTCAGTATATGCTTTTTAATTTTCATATCGGTCCATAATTGTACCATAAGTGGGAATTATATCAAGTTTTAGAATCAGTTTAGATTTGTTCGAATCCGCTTCCTTTGGGGCGAGTTATGACCTTCAAAAGAGCGACAATGTTTTCACACGCTGCATGGAAGTTGATCTGTGGTAGTTTGGCCCATACCCTCCGAATCAATGAACGACACTTTATTAGTTATTAGTGTCGACTTTGCTCTCCGAAATGTTTTAAATACAAAAATGTAATTAATTGAGATCCACAGATTTTAGTAGTCATTGGCGGTCCTGTTGGAGTCCATACGAAATATTTGTCTGTCTAGGGCTTCAATACTCTCTGTAGGAAATTTTCACGATAATATTCAAGATTCGGCGGCCATCGGCTGTTGAAGACTTTTCAACGAACAGTAAAACATCTCGTCATTTTGTCTTGCAACCTAACATAAGTCAATTTAAGAAGAATGCGATCATTAAATGGAAAGATCGACACTGGAGATTATACTACGTCGCCAAAAGGAGGTAATACTGCGTCGCCACCGTGGTGCAATGGTTAGCATGCCCGCCTTCGACCGAACACCAAAAAGTTTTTCAGCGGTGGATTATCCCACCTCAGTAATGCTGGTGACATTTCTGAGGGTTTCAAAGCTTCTCTAAGTGGCTTCACTGCAATGAGGAACGCCGTTCGGACTCGGCTATAAAAAGGAGGTCCCTTGTCATTGAGCATAACATGGAATCGGGCAGCACTCAGTGATAAGAGGGAAATTCACCAATGTGGTATCACAATGAACTGAATAGTCTAAGTGAGCGTGATACATCGGGCTGCCACCTAACCTAACCTAACCTGCGTCGCCAAAAAAGTAGTGAAATTGTTCTTTTTGGATCCGGAAGTGGATCCGGAATTGGCGCAGAAGCGATGAATTTAACATGGGCTTGTCATAGGACGGAAGTCCTTCATTTCAATAGCCGGCGAAGTGAATTTGCACCACTTCTTAAGGTGTGATCCAAATTCAGTGTTTTGAATGAGAATTAAGAAATTTTGTGATATTTTGACAAATAAATAAAGTTTAAATTTTTTTTAGGATTTTTAATGCATTATAACGAGTGTCTTGAATGTTTAAAGTCAAATATTTTCAAAACTTCGCAATTTTTCTAGAAGGTTTTTAGCATTTTTTTCGGCAAAATGTTAATAATTTGTACCATTTTATTAATTCTTAATCTGTTTTCAACGCATTTCAATTAAAGCATTTTTAAATTTCCTATTAAAAATATGAAAAAAGCGAGTTATAAGAAAATCGGCTAAATTGAACTTCTTCTACAGTTAAAATAAAGAACATCTTTGGGAGGACATTTTTGGAAGTGCTTTTAAAGTTGTGCCTTTAGAAGAACTTCCAAACTTTTTCTGCTGGGATATATATTGTCTTCGATACATTTTTCCGAGAAGTATATAAACCCTTCGTATGGGGTATAAACCCTTCGTATGGGGTATAGACCCTTCGTATGGGGTATACGAAAGGTTTATCAACGTTAGGGGTAGAAGAGAAAAATGTTTGATTTCTTCATATAATTAATTTGAAAATCGTAAACTGCTAGTTTTAACTCTTAACTTATATGTAACAGGTTGGCTGATAAGTCCCCGGTCTAACAAAGAAAAACACATTTTTTTTTGTCAAAATTCGTTTTTATTATTCAACATAGTTCCCTTCAAGAGCGATACAACGATTATAACGACCTTCCAATTTTTTGATACAATTTTGGTAGTACTCCTTCGGTTTTGCCTCAAAATGGGCCTCAGTTTCGGCGATCACCTCTTCATTGCAGCCAAATTTTTCCCTGCGAGCATCCTTTTGAGGTCTGAGAACAAGAAAAAGTCGCTGGGGCCAGACCTGGAGAATACGGTGGGTGGGGAAGCAATTTGAAGCCCAATTCATGAATTTTTGCCATAGTTCTCAATGACTTGTGGAACAACACTTTTTTCTTCTTTATATGGGGCCGTTTTGCCGCGATTTCGACCTTCAAACGCTCCAATAACGCCGTATAATAGTCACTGTTGATGGTTTTTCCCTTCTCAAGATAATCGATAAAAATTATTCCATGCGCATCCCAAGAAACAGAGGCCATTACTTTGCCAGCGGACTTCTGAGTCTTTCCACGCTTCGGAGACGGTTCACCGGTCGCTGTCCACTCAGCCGACTGTCGATTGGACTCAGGAGTGTAGTGATGGAGCCACGTTTAATCCATTGTCACATATCGACGGAAAAACTCGGGTGTATTACGAGTTAACAGCTGCAAACACCGCTCAGAATCATCAACACGTTGTTGTTTTTGGTCAAATGTGAGCTCGCGCGTCACCCATTTTGCACAGAGCTTCCGCATATCCAAATAGTGATGAATGTTGACTTATCAGCCAACTTATTAGATATGAATTAAATCACTAAATAAAGGATGATTATGTACTATATGCGATATGGAATTGGGAAAGGAGTAGTTCCAATTTATTCCATCAGTTGAAAAGATTCCTCAAGACACCCAATGTGAAATAATTCAATTGACATACTTCTACATAGTACGTACGAGTCATATCAAACTTGTAAAAATCTTCTTATCAAAATAACCTCAACAACATGGCCACATTAATACCTTATCCATAATAATGGTAAAGAATATCGAGGGGAGTTTTCTACTCATTAGCAGCTGTGCCAATAGTTACCCTATCCATGTGTAGAAGAGCTGTACATTCATATGCCATGGATAAAATATTTTTGAAGGCACTTCATCAAACCCTTTTTTGTGTTTCAAGTCTGGCATAAAGAATAACCACCTTTTTCTTTGTTTCCCTAGAATGGGATCGTTTTTATTTAAATTAAATGTTGAATGGATGTGCGTATGTCGTCGCTATATTTATGGATATGAAATCATAGCCCACTCCTCTTGGCCCTCATTCAAATGCATTATGAATGCACCTTTTCTTATGTGTGCAAGGTTTAAGAATCTTTTTTGTTTTCTTCGGCGATCGCTGATTGGTGAAGGTGGCAATTGTGGTTTCAGTGCCGGTGTTATTTAATCAAAGTAAATACCAACAGGGTTCGGTTTTTATACAACCCTTTTCCTGTTCACTTGATGGAGTATTTGAATAGTCCATCATTCTCATTCAAATTGTAGGAAGTTGATACTTGGGACACAGTTTTATTGACACAATACCATGTTTGATTATTTTGGCAACAGATTATTTGTACGGATAGTGCAATATTTGATTTTCTATGAATTGAGGAAATGAAATTTGAAATAAATCACCTGTAGAGTCTTGCAATATTGTGAAACGTATAACTTATCGTGAAAGTGAAGAAACCCTTGTGGAATATTATTTAGGATTGGCTAGATTTTTAATTGTGAATTCGGATTCAAAAAAGAATTAAAATTGCTAGTTTCGTACGCTTCAAAATTTGATGAGTTGTCATAATGATAATGTTTATACCCCTAACCACTACTGTGGTACAGGGTACAATAAGTTTGTGCATTTGTATGTAACGCCGAGAAGGAAAAGTCATAGACCCATCTTTTAATAGACCGATCGGCTTGGAATTAAATTCTGAGTCGATTTAGCGATGTCCGTCTGTCTGTCTGTTGATGTATTTTTGTGCGCAAAGTCCAGCTCGCAGTTTACGTCCGATCGTCCTTAAATTTGGCATAGGCTCCTTTTTCGGCTCAAAGACGATCCCTGTTGATTTTGGAATAAATCGGTTCTGATTTAGATATAGCTGCCATATATATTTATAACCGATCTGGTCATAAATGACGTATTTATCAACCGATCTTCTTCCAACTTCGTATAATCGAATATTTTGTGAGTCTCGTAAATTTTGCAAAATATCAGTCAAATCGGTTCAGATTCAGATATAGCTCTCATATATAGCTATCGCCCGATTTATACTTCTATGGCCCCAGAGGCCAATATTTTGTTCCGATTTACGTGAAATTTTGCACAAGGAGTATAAATAACATTATGAATATGCTTTATAAATATTGGTTGAAGTAGGTTCAGATTTAGATATAGCTCCCATATATAGGATTCGCCCGATTTACACTCCTATGGCCCCAGAGGCCAAAGTTTTACCCTGAGTTACGTAAAATTTTTCATAGGGAGTAGAACTAACATTATAAGTATGCATACCGCATTTGGTTGAAATCGGTTCAGATATAGATATAGCTCCCATGTATCTGTCGTCCGATTTACAGTCATATGACCACCGTAGATCAACATCTACTGTAAATCCTTCCGATTTACTTATACTTGTGCACAGGGAATGGAAATAACATTTTTACTATGCATACCAAATTTAGTTGAAATTGGTTCAGATTTAGATATAGCTGACATATATATCTTTCGTCCGATACGCACTTATATCGCCCCAGAGGTCAAAATTTCACTCCGATTTACTTGAGGTTTTGCACACAGAGTAGGACTAACATTCTTGCTACACATGCCAAATTTGGTAAAAATCGGTTCAGATTTAGATATAAATCTCATATATATTCGACCGATTTAGATTCATATGACCACGGATGCCAATATTTCATTTCGAAAATGTTGAAGTTTTGCACAGAGAGGTCAATTAAAATTTTAGCAATGTGTTCCAAAATACCCACATATTTCTTGTAACATCGTCACTGTTAAGTCGAAAACTCGTAATCATAAATGCAGATTTGAGATATTTTATGCAATTGAAATATTTCCAATATTTGTTTACTAACATTGTGGTCCGCCCGTCTTTGTGAAAGTTTAAACAATTTTGTCCAAATCGGTTCATATTTAAATATTTGTATATGGGAATATAAACTTTTATATAGCTCCTAACAAATTTTAAGGTGCTACGATGGTATCCAAAATGTTGGTATACATAGTGGTGAAGGGTATAATATTGTCCGCCCCGCCCGACTTTAGATTTTCCTTACTAGTTTATGACTTAAAAAGTTACGTAAACTACCGCAAGCCAGAAACACAATTCAAAGCAAGTAGAGAAGTCTAAAGTCGGACGGGGGGAACTGATTTGGGCTAGTGCTCTGGGATGATGCACAATGTTAATTCTGCTACCTGGACACAATTTTACGTAAATCGTATTACAAGTTTACCTTTTGTGGACATATGAGTGTAAATCGGGCGAATGATAGATATGGGAGCTATATTTAAATCCGAAACGATTTCTTCCATAATCAATAGGATTCTATTCTGACCTAATACATATACTTGTTCCAATGTTAACCCTATAATGCCCAATTTTTTGGGAGCTGAAACAAATTTCTAAGGTTTGCGATACAAAAGCAAGGAAATTAAACAAGAAAAAATTATGCACTAAAATCCAGTACATACTGCAAAGTCTCTTGTAGAGTTTTAACTAAGTTTTGTTTTTATTTTAGCCGTTTGTATTGTCTGTATGTGTGTTATATTAAAAGCTTCCCTATTCTACGAAGACCGCCTAATGGCGGGTTTGGGCATTAGTTAAAGTCGATTGGACTAAACCTACGACCAAGAATTTGATCACAAAAATTTTTTCATAGGCATGGCTAGATCGACTCAGAAGCTCAGAAGATCATGAGTATTATTGGCTCACTGTTCCACAGTGTGGCGAATGGTATAAAAAGCGAGTAAGAGAAATTTTTCGGAAACCATCCACTATTAAAATTATGTTCTTATAACTACCCATCAAAAAATTTGGAAGTTGTTTTAAAGGCACAACTTTAAAAGCACTTCCAAAAATGTCATTAAAATTGTTCTTTAGTTTAAATACACAAGAAGTTCTTTTATTCTGTGTTTTTTAACTCCCTTTTTCATATTTTTAATGGGTAATATTTAAATTTTGTCGAAAAAATGCTAAATCCATTCTGGAAAATTTATAAAGTTTTGATAATATTTGAAGTCAAACGTATCAGACAAGCGTTAGAATGCATTAAATTATTTGTTTGCCAAAATATCACAAAATTTTTTAATTCACATCCAAAACACTGAATTCGGTTCTCACACTTCCTAAGGTGTGAATTGTGGTAACAGCCCAATGCCATATACTAAAACCACGTGCCAAATTTTAACCGTATCGGAAGAAATTTGCACATCCAAGTAGCTTATAAAGTCAAATCTGTATATCGGTTTATATGGGGGCTTTATATAATTATGGAGTTGAAAGTCGTCCCTCCTAGAGGCTCCGATCTGGGATCGGTTTATATGGGTGCTATATACATATAATTATAGATCCGATGAAATTTGCCTACTTTGAGCCTCTAGAAATTTGGGTTTCGCTTTATAGATTATTAAATTGAATCTATCCGATGATCATAAACAAATACATTCTTCTTAACTCTATACGTGATCAGGTGAGTTATGTGCAATAAGTCAACACACCTTGCAACGATAAGGAAACACAAATTTATACAGCAGATGTCCTCTATTTGTAAAAATTTTAGTGTAAAGTCTAAGGTACTTCCGTTCATTCGAAAAAGGGGTTGCTTTTACATTCCAATACACCACCCCATCTATACAATTTTTCATTCTAATTACATAGAAACTAAAGGAATGTGAATATCATGACATCGAAAGGGGGTTGAAAATGTCCTTTTGCTGGATTTGACGTGTGCCTATCCTCTCCACAAGATAACTTTAAAGAGATGTTTGCATTTTGTCATCCTAATAATATGTATGTGAGGGGTGGTTGTGTACACCTTGCACAGGAATTTATGCTCCACTGCCTTTAATTTACCTTTGTTCTGTAAGAGTTAATTAGACTATAAATGTAATAAATTACTTTATTTTCAATGTAGGAATTTTTATACATTCAAATTTCGTTTTCTTTTAAAATGTACTCATCAGGGCTATATGTTCACCTCACCTAGATCTATCAAGGATCATTAGTTGAACATTTATTAGTATGGCTATAATTTAGTATATATTTCTATATAATTTGTTTTGTGAGCAGGAACCACATTTCTCCATATTACTATATTTCTTTGAAACACGGAATAAAGGGTTTCATAAAATATTCCAATCTCTTCTTAATGTTATTCTATAAAAATGTGAAAATATCTTCAGTTCAGTTCTACTGTATGTCTCTAGTAACTGAACATTCATACAAAAACTATAACTGATATTTTTTCGGGTTCTTTTTGTATTTTTTCTCACACTTCAAAAGATATTACAGGTCAAATAGCGCTTATTTTTTAAGGCCATTTGATCACAATGCAAGAATCAAGTTTTCAGAACAAACTCTTGAAGTAATTGAGATAGGTCCACAAAATTGCACTTTGGGTTCTACATATAGCAGAAAAACTTAAGTTTTTATACCCTCCACCATAGGATGGGGGTATATTAACTTTGTCATTCCATTTGTAACACATCGAAATATTCTGGGTCGTGGTGAAATTCTGAGTCGATCTGAGCATGTCCGTCCGTCCGTCCGTCCGTCTGTTGAAATCACGCTAACTTCCGAACGAAACAAGCTATCGACTTGAAATTTGGCACAAGTAGTTGTTATTGATGTAGGTCGGATGGTATTGCATATGGGCCATATCGGACCACTTTTACGTATAGCCCCCATATAAACGTACCCCCAAATTTGGCTTGCGATTGCTCTAAGAGAAGCAAATTTCATCCGATCCGGCTGAAATTTGGTACATGGTGTTAGTATATGGTCTCTAAAAACCATGCAAAAATTGGTCCATATCGGTCCACTTTTACGTATAGCCCCCATATAAACGGACCCCCAAATTTGGCTCGATTGCCCTAAGAGAATCCGATCCGGCTGAAATTTGGTACATGGTGTTAGTATATGGTCTCTAACAACCATGCAAAAATTGGTCCACATCGCTCCATAATTATATATAGGCTCCATATAAACCGTTCCCCATATTTGATCTCCGGAGCCTCTTGGAGGAGCAAAATTCATCCGATCCGGTTGAAATTTGCAACGTGGTGTTAGTATAAGGCCGCTAATAACCATGCCAAAATTGGTCCATATCGGTCTATAGTTATATATAGCCGATCCCCAATCACACAAAAATTGGTCCATATCGGTTCATAATCGTGGTTGCCACTCGAGCCAAAAATAATCTACCAAAATTTTATTTTTATAGAAAACATTGTCAAAATGTTATTTCTATAGAAAATTTTGTCAAAATTTTGTTTCTATAGAAAATTTTTTCCAAATTTTATTTCTATAGAAAATTTTGTCAAAATTTTATTTCTATAGAAAATTTTTTCCAAATTTTATTTCTATAGAAAATTTTGTCAAAATTTTATTTCTATAGAAAATGTTGTCAAAATTGTATATTGTCAAAACTTTATTTCTATAGAAACTTTAAACTTAATTATATACGTATTTAATCGGTCTTTTTTTTTTTTGTTTAATATATACCACGTATGGACTATGTGGTATATATTACGGTGTTAGGAAGTTTTAAGATACCTTGCCACCGGCTTCAGTAGAAGTTTCTACGCAATCCAAGGTGGAGGGTACATAAGTTTCGGCCTGGCCGAACTTACGGCCGTATGTACTTGTTTATATTATGTTTATTTTGGCAGTGAAAGGGTTAATGAATGCATCTTTGGCGCGGAATCAATAACAAAATCTTAAGGGAAGATCCAAGTAAACTTTTTTTTCAGTGTATTGTAGTGGGTATAGCAAAATGTGATATAATGGGTCAGGGATTTTGACTTATCACTGACACATTATTTTCGGATTTCTAATTATATAGACAATAATTTAAAAGTTCGAAATACAGTAGTTAATATTTTCAAAATGTTGAAAAAAAGTTCAATTTAAAATTGACCAAGTGTAAAACTTTAATTTGTTAAATTAATTTAAAAAAGAAGAACAAAATACTTTTTCAATTAAAAGAAAAATTAACTATTTGATTCCGAGTACTATTTACCGTGTTGGCATTGGAATTACGTGCCATAATGAATAAAGCCAAAATTTTATTATACCATTATTATTGGTGGTGCTAGAATGGAAATTATCATTATCGAAAGATATTCGGTCTCCTAACTAGTACTTTTATATAATACCAATAAATTTGTTATAAACAAATTTAATATGCAAATAAGAAGTGATTTGTAGACACGAGCCAAGACCCAAATTAGTTTGTTCTTGAGGCAGCTTTTTATCAAAATTCAAATTTCAACTACGTATTGAACTTAAATTGTTCCGTCGACAATCATCACCGTAAATACGTGATAGAAAAATTGATTCGAACCCCTTTTTGGCGTGCAGTCGATCGTGCTGTTCAATCGTCTGAAGAAAGCGGTTAAACTTCAATTAAAACTCCAAATTTCCAATCGATGGAGAAAAATCAGAATTTCTAATTAATTAATTGATGGCAATAAGACAGAATTGTGTCTCCAAAAATGGTAGTTGAGTCGAATCAATAATTCAATGATTCTAAGCCAGACATTAATGTAAAACATGTAACGGCTTCCGCTCATGACTCGGGCCGAAATTTAAAATTCATTTAGAAAAAAAAAACTTGAAATGCAGCCGCTTATCCACACTAGCTGCGTTATTAATCGCACTTTGATTGTCGTGCATTTAAAAACCAATTGTATGCATTAAACGTCCGAGGAAAACAATAGAATGTCTGAAGAATTAGGGAATACCTTCTCCAGCAGACATCATTCTGCGTAATGAATAGAAGCGATGTAGTAATAAGGTACACATCAAGTACGTGTTTTTAGTCTGGTATTTGTGGCGCATATGCTTCCTGTGTCTCGTTAATGGGGAGTATTTTTTCCACATGCAAGATTCTACTTCAGTTGCTTAAGTTTTTGTTCGGTCTTTTCAAAAACACCGGAAATTCCTTTAAGTATTTCATCTCTCGTTTTCATCGATAGCCGTCTAAATGAACGTGCTTTAGAATTTCATTACGATTTTGGAATCCCACAACAAAAATGTCATTGCTCTCAATGCATTATAGAGCTACCGATCTTGAATTCATTAGACTCGAAGGAGGATGAGGTGTGCATTTTTATACCAATGCTCTGATTTAGATTTCATTTGTGATGGAGGGGGATCGACATTGGTTTTGTATTGCAAGACAATGAGACAACAAATCTTTTTGAAATTCCAAAAACGTTTTCCTTCATACATCATTGTATTTAGAGCAAGTGCATTTGTTTTGAATTTGTATGGATAAAAATCTTTAAAATCTTTTCAATGATTTATATGGGGGAGAATATCGGTCTGCATTTGTATTATAATGCAGGTTCAATGCATTCATACAATCCACTTAAAGGACACACCTGTTTCCTTGACAAATTTTTGGGTAATTTGTAAAATTTATTATTCCGAACAGGATATGTGTTGAGTTGAATGAACTGAATGGTGGAAATTAAGAAAACGTAATTGAGGAACACAAGGAAATGTGTTGGTTATACTTAAGAGTATAATGTGGGGGAATTTTTGATAGAGGAAATAATTAAAACAAGTTGAAATGCATTGAGATCGGTCGTAACTCCAAGATTAGGAGTAGAAATCGCATGCAAGAAAGAAATAACATTTTTACAAAATTTTCTATAGCAATAAAATTTTGACAAAATTTTCTATAGAAATAAAATCTTGACAAAATTTCTTAGAGTAATAAAAATTTGACAAAATTTTCTATAGAAATAAAATTTTGACAAAACTTTCTATAGAAATAAAATTTTGACAAAATTTTCTATAGAAATAAGATCTTGACAAAATGTTGTATGGTTAGGTTAGGTTCGGTTATGTGGCAGCCGATGTATCAGGCTCACTTAGATTATTCCTTCCATTGTGATACCACATTGGTGAACTTCTCTCTTATCACTGAGTGCTGCCCGATTCCATGTTAAGCTCAATGACAAGGGACCTCCTTTTTATAGCCGAGTCCGAACGGCGTTCCACATTGCAGTGAAACTACTTAGAGAAGATTTGAAAACCTCTGAAATGTCACCAGCATTACTGAGGTGGGATAATCCACCGCTGAAAAGCTTTTTGGTGTTCGGTCGAAGCAAGAATTGAACCCACGACCTTGTGTATGCAAGGCGGGCATGCTAACATTGCACCACGATGGCTCCCAAAAAAATGTTGTATAGTAATAAAATTTTGACAAAAAAGTAAAATTTGGTAGATTATTTTGGGGATCGGCTATATATAACTATAGACCGCTAGGGACCAATTTTGGCATGATTGTTAGCAGCCATATACTAGCGAAATGTATCAAATTTCACCTCGTACCAAATTTCCACCGGATCGGATGAAATTTGCTTCTCTAAGAGGATCCGCAAGCCAAATCTAGGGGTTATATATAATTAAGGCCGGTATGGACCAATTCCGGCATGGTTGTTAGAGACCTAACACCACGTACCAAATTTCAACCAGATCGGATGAATTTTGTTCATCTATGAGGCTCCGTAGGTCAAATCTGGGGATCGGTTTATATGGGGGCTATATACAATTATAGACCGATTTTTGCATAGTTGTTAGAGACCATATGAAGTTTGCTTCTCTTGGAGGCTCCGCAAGCCAAATCTGGGGATCGGTTTATATGGGGGCTATATATAATTATGAACCGATGTGGACCAATTCCTGCATGGTTGTTAGAGACCATATACTAACACCAGGTACCAAATTTCAACCAGATCGGTGAATTTTGTTCATCTATGAGGCTCCGGAGGTCAAATCTGGGGATCGGTTTATATGGGGGCTATATATAATTATAGACCGATGTGAACCAATTTTTGCATGGTTGTTAGAGACCATATACTAACACCATGTACCAAATTTCAGCCGGATCGGATGAAATTTGCTTCTCTTAGAGGCTCCGCAAGCCAAATCTGGGGATCGATATATATGGGGGCTAGATATAATTATAGACCGATGTGGACCAAGTTTTGCAGTTTTGTTAAAGACCATATATTAACACCGTGTTGCAAAATTTCAACCGGATCGGATGAAATTTGCTTCTCTTAGAGGATCCGCAAGCCAAATCTGGGGATCGGTTTATATGGGGGCTATATATAATAATGGACCGATGTGGATCAATTTTTGCATGGTTGTGAGAGACCATAACTAACACCATGTACCAAATTTCAACCGGATCGGAATAATTTTGCTCTTCCAAGAGGCTCCGTAAGCCAAATCTGAGCGTCGGTTTATATGGGGGCTATACGTAAAAGTGGTCCGATATGGCCCATTGGCGATACCATTCGTCCTACATCAATAACAACTACTTGTGCCAAGTTTCAAGTCGATAGTTTGTTTCGTTCGGAAGTTAGCGTGATTTCAACAGACGGACGGACGGACATGCTTAGATCGACTCAGAATTTCACCACGACCCAGAATATATATAATTTGTGGGATCTTAGAGCAATATTTCGATGTGTTATAAACGGACTGACAAAGTTAATATACTTCCCATCCTATGGTGAAGGGTATAATAATTAAAGAAAGTTCATAACAGTAATTGCTTTAAATTTTTGTTTCATTATAATAAAGACATGAATCTTTCAAATTTGCGTCCTTCTATTCAAACAGTACGTCGTTGAAGTAAGGCAAATTTTTCTTAACCCTATGATAAAGATACGTCTGAGCGGCGTTTCTTAGTTTATCATCACGGTGGCAATTTTTTGTAGATTTTTTTTTTAATTTTTGTACTTACAAAAATTCTTTATACAAATCCTTATAATTTAAAACCGTTTTGAGTAAACTTTTTTTTTTTAATGTGCAACAGAAAAACTAATATTTTTAGTATTTATTTTCAGTGAGGGAGAGCGAAAAACTAAAAAAACGCATACGTCTCTCATATGTAGATTAGCTATCTAGGGTTAAAGTAAAGAATAATATTTTTCATTTAAGGTAATAATCCTAAAATCAATGACATAAAAAATACTAATAAAGACTTTCATCCTCCTTGAGGATCCACAAGTCAAATATGGGGGTGATTTAAATTTTTTCATGGTTGTTAGAGGCTATAATATAACACCACGTACCAAATTTCCACCGGATCGGATAAAATTTGCCCTTCCATGAAGTTCCGCAAGCAAATCTGGGGATCGGTTTATATAAAGACTATATATAAATATGGACCAATTTTTGAACGTTAGAGATTTTATACTAACCGGATCGGATGAAATTTGCTCTTCCAAGAAGCTACGTAAGCAAAATCTGGGGATCGGTATATTTCATTTCATTTCATTTCATTTCATTTCATTTATTGAATGGTATTTCCAGTACAACAAGATTACATCTTATAAATTATAGTACTGGAGTAACATGGTTAGATTATTACAGTATTGTTATTAATATGTATTAAATTAAATTTAATTAAAATAACATATAAGTATACATAACAATATTCTAAAGTGTATTAGTGTGAAAAGAAAGAAAAATTTAGCGTCCCCAATATTAAAATATTTCACATGATTGAATAATATTCCAGAATATTCCTCTTGAACCGTGTGTATTAGTTATTAGCTGCAGCTCATTAGGGAGTTGATTCCAGAGACGGATCGTACTAATAAAAAAATGTCTTTCTGATGAGTGACGACGGTGTGCGATTTGTATAATGTTTTTTCCTCTTGATGATCGGGCGAACATCAGGTTGGCATATAGATATGAAGGTTTACTGGTGTGAATTATTTTATGTAACAATACTAATGATTTGCAAATTAAGTATCTTTCCAATGGCAACTTCAGTATCAGTAATGAGTATTGTGAGACTCTGTCAAATCGTCTCAAACCAAAAGCATATCGTACTGCATTGTTAAAAGTAGTTTGAAGTTTTCTTTTGTCAGTTGTATTTATATCAGCGAATACTTCAGAAGCATACAGTAAGGTTGGTAATATGTAGCTTTTTACTAACTGTATTCTAATATTCAGTGGTGTGAAGTGTTGGGTAGTCCACAGATTTCTAAGCATTGAATATACTTTTCCACAGGTTGAAGAAATATGGTCAGACCAGGTAAGATTCTTATTAAAAATTACCCCAAGATTCTTTGCTTTATCCACAATTTCAATTTGTGTGGATCCTAAGTAAATGTTGACGTTATCTCCTATGTCAACATTTCTGTTTCGGATTAGAATTGCCTTCGACTTATTAGGGTTAAGTATTAAACAGTTCTTTGAGGCCCAATTCAGTATTCGTTGCAGGTCTGCGTTAAGATTCGATACACAAGTCGCAATGGAATTCAGTTTGCATGAGGAGTAAAGCTGTACGTCATCAGCGTACATTTGAATATGATTATGCTTAATTTGGTCAGGTAGATCATTCGAGTATATTGAGTATAGGAGGGGTCCAAGGATTGATCCTTGCGGTACCCCCCTTGGCAGTGGAAGGAGTAAAGAGTTGTTAGTTCCATCCGTTGTGTATTGCGATCGTTGTGACAGATATGATATCAGTAAACGTGTTGCCGTTTCAGTGAGGCCAACATTTCGTCTCAGTTTTTCAGTAAGTATTATGTGGCAAACACTATCAAATGCCTTGGAGTGATCAAGCAAAATTAGGAAACCAATTTCATTGTTGTCAAGCCCAGCTCGAATTGTCTCTACCACATCAGTGAGTGCAGTAATGCAGCTGTGATTTGGTCTAAAACCAGATTGTCGCGAAGTTAGTAAATTATTTGCAGTAACATAGCTCTGAAGCTGGTTGTGAATAATCCTCTCGAAGACTTTAGATAGGTAGGGCAGTATAGCTATAGGGCGAAACTCTCCATTACCCTTTGGTATTGGGAGTATTTTTGCGATTTTCCAACTAGAAGGAAAACTGCTGGTCATTATAGCAGTATTGAAAACATGTGTAATGTACAACAGAATATGTGGCAGGATAATTCTAACAAATTTTGGATGAATGTCATCATATCCAACGGCATTTGAAGTCACTGACATTACAGCTTTATAGACCTCTGATTGCGTTACGAGGTTGAAAGCAAGACCGAATTCAGGCTCGGGCATGGTGCTATGCTCCAAGGGTACTTCTCGATTCACGATAGTTGTTGGTGTACTGACAAATTTCAAGTTAAGATCGTTTAGGTCGACATTTACTGCATGCTCTTCGTGTTTTAGTAGGCCGATTTTCCGAATCTCTTTCCATTTTTGTTTGCTACTGATGGCATTACCAAATTTGTTTTCATAGTACGCTAGTTTTTCTTGGCGTATTTTATTTGTTACGGCACGTCGAGCAGATTTGAATGCCTCATAATAAGAGGGGGTTTTATATCGCTTCCACAGTCCGTAAGCTAACTCACGATGTGTGATTAGCGATTTGATATCTCTATTAAACCAAGGCTTCGAGTCACTTTTATTTAGTTTACGTTTAACTTTGATATGCTTATCATACAGAAATTTGACATTGGTGGTTAGTAAATCAAGTTTTCCATCCAGTGTTGTGATGGAATAAATTTCATCCCAGTCTATCGTATATAAGTCATGTTCCAGGTCACTTAGATTTATATGCTTAAAATCTCTATAGGTAAATGTATCATGACACCCAGAATTTCTTGAGATTTGCCAGTTATAGGCCAGAAATATTATATCATGTTTAGAAAATGCCGAACCACACAATTGTTCATATTTCAGTACATCGCTCAAGTTGTTAACAAAGAAGATGTCAATTAGGGTATTGACCAATGATGAATAATGAGTGGGTATGGTTTTATTCACTGGTGTTAGGTTTATTGCCTCCATATTACCGAGAATGTTTGTTTGCCCTAGTAAGTTGCTATTAAAATCGCCTGCTATTATTATGTCATTGTACGAAATACTAATTTGTTCAAGAAGACTTGTCAGTGGTTGAATGTCAATTCATTGTATTGTATTTTAACTACAAATGAAACTTTTTTTATTTTTATATTAGCCTGGTTTTCATCCAAATCAATTACTTTACATATTATTACAATCTTAATACGAGGTAAATGGACATGAAGATTAAGGAATTGGTATTATCAAAGATTATGCCAGATAGCCATCTTACAAGCCTCTTTCAATTTTGGCTAATTCACATTTCCATAGTCTTTAGTAAGATCTGGCAGGGTGAGAATATTCAATTCGGGTCTTATATGTTAATCTCCTATGAAAATTAGATACGAGAATCATTTCTCCCAAGTTGAACCATTTTTTCATCACCACTGTACATCATCTTCTCATATAGCTACAATCCATTAATCTTATTTTTCGATTTCTTTCATTTCAAATTAAACTTTTTTTCAAATCAAATGAATTTCTAACATCAGATGAAATCATTCTAAAAAATAAATTTACAATTAGCCCACAAAATGTATATCCTATAAAATATATACTTTATGGGGTCTAAGACCAATATTAACATTACGGAAAATTTGCCTTAGTTTAAGGATGTACGACTGTAATGAAGAGACGCAAATTTAACAGATCCATGTCATAAATTTAAAGAAACCGCTTGTTAGAGCAAATATTATAAGGTTAGGTTAAGAGTTGTTTAATTAAATCCTTTTCCTCCGCAATAGTCATTATACTTCCTCATACAATAGTCATTATACTTCGCGCCAATAGTTTTTGTAAAATCGATTATCAGGCAGCGACCCGTTATAGCAGATATCAGGAGTGACATCTGACCTCTTGAGAACATTAGCATATCTAGTGTGCGGTTTAAATTTAAATGGGGCCATATTTGCTTTGTGTCGTTACAACCCTTGCAATTCTCCCATCGAACATTTGCCATAATAACAGCCTTCTCACACAGTAAGAGTTTGCAGGTAGCCAGAGGAATACCAACAGATTATAAACTTTCTTCTAAAAACAATTTCTTATTAGAAATTTTGATTCGATCTTTCTGTTTTATTAAATAGAAAATAATTATTCAAACTTGAGATCGTTTTTTGTACGTATTAGTTCCTTTATTCTCCCATATTTCATAATTACGTTGAATTGCTTCATCAGGAGTAAATATAAAATTTTTTGATATTTAATTTATATGTCGTGATTAAAAATATCAATCAATTTTATTGCAGATCTCCTTCTGATGAAGCAATTCAACGTAATTGTGAAATATTGAAGAATAAAGGTACTAATGCATAAAAAAACGATCTCAAGCTTGAATAATTAATTTCTATTTCATAATTGCTGAAATTAAATCTTAAAGAAAATTAAGGTTGCATAATCTTTCGTATAGGACAATATTTTTTCATTGTGTGCACTGAAAGAAGAGTTTTCGTAGGCGAGGAACGAAAGTTTTATTTTGCCTCTTACAATTTTTCTTTAGAAGCAAATAAAAAATAAAATTGAGATAATCGCTTCATTGCTTGTCATAAATTTAGAATTATTTGCTTTAAAACAAGGATAATTTGTAACAAAAAGGAATTTAATTTGTCAAAATGTTCATAAGCAGGAATGTGATTTTTAATGTGTAATTTCATCCCACAAAATTGATCTTAATCGAAAATTCCCAACATATATGTCACAGGTGTTTCGCACAAACAAAACCTAACATAATTTATCACTTTTCCTAAAACTTCCAGGAATCCTATTACATATACACATGGAAATCCTTTACCTGTTATCTCTGTTTAAGCGATATGGATATTCTATGACAATTCTAATCGGCTTAACAATAAGAAACAAACAATACCAACTATTTTCAAATTCCTGCTAATGAAAATAACACATACTGTTAAGAAAAGGAGGATACTTCCGAAAAAAGATTATAAATCTATGGCAATTGAAAGAAAGACAAGGTTTGTTGGATTTACAAATTGTGTTATATCAACTTCCGTTTCGCAGGAATTTTTGTTAATATCCTTTTTTAGCATTGAAATTTATGACCATGAATGAATGAAATTGTATTTACAAATAGGAAACTGTGTCGAAGAAGTTTCACACACTTCTACGACAAAATAATAATATAAATAATTTGTTATATGTATTCAAAAAAAAGTTTACTTGGATCCAATATGCGGTTTCTTTAAAATAAAGACATTTAGTTTTAAATCTTGTAGCAATAAAATTAAGTCTTCCAAATAAGTTTCTTAAGTCTTCTAAATAAATATAATATGATTAAAAAACCATAGACGCAAACTTCATTCATAGAATTTATGGGGAGTTCTTTTCTGAAATCTATCAAAACATTGTTGGCTTAAAAAACTTAAGATGCAAACTTCAAGAATATAGTGGAGAGTTCGTATCTTAAGTCTTTTGATTTGAATTGAATATAACCGCATTTATGAATGTATTTTAAAGAAATTGTACACCACTATTGTCAAATGAACTCTTGCCCATAAAAGATAACCATAGTTTACTATATAGCTTATATAATTGGCTGCCCTTATTACTTTAAACTTTAATGTGACCCATACTATGTTACATTACATTTCCGGTATGACATTCTGTTTTTTATCCTTTAATAACACAATCTACCGATTGTTTTCATTTCATATCCATAAATCTAGTGACTTAAATTCAACGTCATTATAAATTCCAATTCATTTCTAAATACAAAAACCATCATATCGTATTCCCCCATTCCTTACCTGGAAGTAAATAACTTGAGTTAATTAGGAAATTTTAAACACGCTTATAACCAATACCTGTTTGAGAGCAATTCGTCAGTTATCGATGTTTTATGTCCATCCGACAATAGCACAAATGCCGCCGACACCTTCCATAAGGAATTTCTGATCAGTTTCATTTGTCCGTTTTTTCCCCTAAATGCTAATGCCTCTCGTGGTGCTCTCTGATGATGACAACAGCACTGTGTGATGATGGAAGTATTGGTGTTGGTGGCGACGAGTAAGTCGGGTGTTGCCGACTTGACTTGGGTGTTATGGTCGTGTCTCCTCAACGGCTTGAACAACAGGAGCGCGGGGTCATTAGACATGGCTCGAGACAAAGGTGAAAATGTAAGAAACAAATACGTCAAAACATGTACTTAGACACATGTCGCTGGCAACACCCCACAAAAAGTGGCCATAACAGAGGCATCGAGAGTGTGAGTACACGACAATGATGACGACGTCGACGACGATGAGCTACAAGAAGTAGTAAGCAATAAAAGAAAACCTCGATGAAAATCGCCAACTGAATTGGTGGTGTTGGTCGGCTTACAGTTACTTAATATGCTCAACTAGGCACCCCCTTGCATTTGTCTCTTTGTTGTTGTTGTTGGTTGATTCGGCTATAACGCTAACGAAGAGCGTTTGTATGTGGTGGTAGTGGCTGTGTCAGTTTGTTGGCTGTTGTAAAGACAGGCACGAATTTCTGATAAGACATGCTAGACCAGGCACGATCCTTGACGACATCAGTCACCACTCCAACTACAAAATTTCTTTGGAGTTTTGATGTTAGATACGATGGACAATCAAGGAAAATTTGCTTTTAGTTTAGAACTGCATTTTGATTTAATTTAAAATTTGATTATTTGCATTTAAATTTCTATTTTAATATTAAAATATAATTTTTCTTATTTTTTAATTTAAAAATTATATTAAAATTATTATTAATTTTTATTTTTTAAAATTTTAATACAAATTTTCATTTTATTTTGAAATTGTTTATTCTTTAATTTTTGATGTTATTGATTGATGTTAGATATGACGAACATTCAAGGAAAATTTGCTTTTAATTTAGAAGTCTATTTTGATTTAATTTAAAATATCATTAATTGAAATTAAAATTCTAGTTCAATACTAATATTTAATTAAAATTTAATCGTTTGCGTATTACATTTAATTTAATATTTATATTAATGTTTATTTTATTTCAATTTTATTTTGAAATTTGAATTTCTATTCAAATTTTAATGGTAATTTATTTTTCTACCCTGCGCCACACTGTGGAACAGGGTATGTTATTATAAGTTAGTGCATATGTTTGCAACACCCAGAAGGACACGAGATAGACACATGGTGTATTTGGCAAAAATGCTCAGGGTGGGCTCCTGAGTCGATATAGCCATGTCCGTCTGTCCGTGAACACATTTTTGTAATCAAAGTCTAGATCGCAGTTTTAGTCCAATCGACTTCAAATTTGGCATAAGTATGTGTTTTGGCTCAGAATAGAACCCTATTGATTTTGGAAGAAATCGGTTCAGATTTAGATATAGCTCCCATATATATATTTCACCCGATATGGACTTGTATGGCCCCAGAATCCAGAGTTTTACTCTAATTTGCTTAAAATTTTGCACAAGAAGAACAATTAGTACTATAGTCAAGTGTGCCATATTTTATTGAAATCGGTTCAGATTTAGATATAGCTCCTATATATATATCTTTCGCCCGATATGGACTAATACGGTCCCAGAAGCCAGAGTTTTATCCCAATTTGGTTGAAATTTTGCACTAGGAGTACAATTGGTAGTGTAGTCAAGTGTGCCAAATTTTATTGAAAACGGTTCGGATTTAGATATAGCTCCCATATATATCGTACGCCCGATTTACACTCATATTACCACGGTGGCCAATCTTTTACTCCGATTGAAATTTTGCACAGGGAGTAGAATTAGGATTGTAGCTATGCGTGCCAAATTTGGTTGAAATCGGTTCAGATTTAGATATAGCTCCCATGTATATGTTTTTCTGATTTCGACAAAAATGGTCAAAAAATTTTCCTTGTAAAATCGCCGTCGAAAAGTTGTAAAAACTTCTAATACATATATATCGAGCGATAAATCATAAATAAACTTTTGAGAATATTCCTTAAAATTGCTTCAGATTTAAATGTTTCCCTTTCCACCCTAGTGCATTAGCCGACTTAAACTTTTAATCTATAGATTTTGTAGAAGTCTATCAAATTCTGTGCAGATCGAGTGATATTTAAATGCATGTATTTGGGACAAACCTTTATATATAGCTCCCAACACATTTGACGGATGTGATATGGTATCGAAAATTTAGATCTACAAAGTGGTGCAGGGTATAATATAGTCGGCCCCGTCCGACTTAAGACTTTCCTTACTAATAATATTGTTTAAATTCGAATTGTTGTTTTAATTTTAGATTAAATATTAATGTGGATTTTAATTTTGATTCAGTTTTTAAAATTTCATTTTAATTGTTATTTAAATTTTATATTACATTTCGAAGCATTTATATTGGTATTACGTTTATGTTATGTACGATTTGAATTTATTTAATGTACTTAAAAAAAGGGAATTGTTTTATAAGCAGAATGATCTACCTTGTGCGAAAATTGAATTAATTTTTGTATTGCGTTGTTTTTTATTTTTCACAAGGCGCTGTTAAGTAACAAACATTTACAGGTTTTTATTTATTTTTTTTTTCTTTTTAACTAACTTTTATAAACGATGAACATTCAAGGAAAATTAGCTTTTAATTTAAAAATCTATCTAGATTTAATTTAAAATTCCATTTAGTGAAATTAAAATTCCATAAATTTAGTTTAATATTAAAATTTAATTGTTTTTATTTTTTGTTTTTTAATTTAATATTTATATTAATTTTTATTTTATTTCAATTTTAATACCAATTTCAATTTTATTTTTAAATTTTATTTTTTTTGAAATTTTGAATATTATTTAAATTCGAATTTTTATTTCAATTTAAAATAAAATATTAATTGGATTTTAAATTAGATTCATTTTTTTTTAATTGTATTATAATTGTTATTTAAATTTTATATTACTTTTTGAAGCATTCATATTGATATTACCTTTATATTATGTACGATTTTAATTTGAATTTATTTCATGTAGTTAGAAAACAAGTGAAGAACAAGTAAGAGGAATGAACTACCTCGTGCGAAAATGGAACTAATTTTTGTATTCCGTTTTTTTGTTTTTGTTTTTTTTTTTTTTAATTTCCGCAAAGCGCTTTTAAAGTAACGAACATTTACACTCTGTTGGGATATTTAACTAACTTTTATGAAATTTTTCGTTATCATAAAAGCAAACAGCAAAAAAAAATCATTGGCGTCAAATCATGACGATGTTTCCCACGCAATAGTTCATTCTTACTATTTTTGAGAGTGTACGAACAATTTATTCTGATTTGGAAAGCATTTTACTTATTTGTACGGTAATTGAAATTTAGTTAATAAAATTTTTAAGACTTACTTGAAATAAAGGATCTTTAAAAATGAACTAAACCAATTAAAATGTTTGCCATAAACGTAAGTTAAGTTTTGCATTAGTTTAACAACGAACTTTTTTCAGTGTAAATTTATTTTAATGTAACTAAATTTTATTTTAATCATAAGCGATAAGAGTTAGCATCAGAATCATTGTTGGGGCCGGAAAATACTCCAAATCTTAAATTGACTTAGCTTGTGAGATACGACCGGAGTCACAGAGCATCTAAACGTAATTCCTTACCAGCATTACTTAACCATCATCGTACCACAACTCAAAACGTCAACTTTAGCCAAGCTACTAGTAATCATTTGATCGTGCGCTTCCAGACAATTAGAAAAAAGTTAGCGGTGCACGGAAATGCTAGTGGACAGAAACATCAAATGGTAAAATACCACTACCACTACCAATAGGAGGCCGAATTACAATCAACCAAACAGGCTAGAGGTGACAAACTCCCTGCCAAAAAGTCCAAGTCGGAACTTAAGAGGGAAAACATGAGGCAGAACAGTGTCCGGCAGGCGTCAGACTTGTGTCCATAGTCTACAACTATTTGATGCTTCACTGAATTGTTTTTTGTTTTTGTATGCAAAGTTATGCCTGCCTGATGGCATGGCCGAATTCCATCATTTGTAAACCCTAAATATGTATAATTTTCGAATAATTAAGAAGCCAATGTCCCCCTAACTCGTGCCATAGGTACAGGGCGAAAATTTTTCATTTGAAAATGTGGGTTGACGTTTTCCACTTTGCATTTTATATCCTGTCATTTTATTTGATCATAGGGGCAGGTTGCTGACTCCTCAACCCTCCATCAGGTTATTTTTCTTCTGTTGAGTGTGTTTTGGGCAAAAAAAAGGTCAAGAAAAGTGGCATGTGCTGTTATATTGCGTGGTGGTTTATGGTCAATGGAGAGGAACAAGTGGCTTTTCTGTGCTTTTCCCTTTTGAAGTGTGCCTATGGGGTGGTTGGTTGGCTGGTGGGTTTCCTGTTAATTGTGCTGGTGCACACATGGCTTTTTTAAGGTGTAAAGGATGAGCATATTCAATTTAATTTCGTTTTCTTAAATTTATGCAAGGTGTATGAAGGATAGGATATTTAATAAGGACTTTGTATTGAACTAGAGAGGAGTCACGGTACAGCAATAAGGACGGGTGGTTTTTATTAAAAAAAAATGAAAATTCTTATAGATGGTCATATGGAAATATTTTAATTTTTTTTTTATTTCTATAGTTGCTATAGTAGCAATTTAGTTTGATGGAATTTGTTTGGAAGCTACTTCAGCTGTGACCTGTGTGCCACCCATCTGCCATAATAAAAATTATCGTACACTTTGTCCTTAATTCAAAAGGAATTGTCTTAATAATTTCGCAAAAGAGTTTTTTTTTGTATCGAAGCAAATAACTTTTTAAAGAGAGTATTACGGCAATATTTTTTGGAACGAGGCAATGATAAACATGGAAGATATATCTAAAGGGAGCTCTATGTTCAAAACGATTGGTTAAGATATGAATATATAATATGGTCATATTTTGCAAATACAAAATAAAATTGACAAAAATACAACGAAATGATTTATTAAACTCTACACTCTCAAAAACAAATCGCTTCTCTAACATATGTTCCAAACATATTTTGCAGGAATCACATATATTATTTGATACTGCCGAAACATTAATATGTTTGTTTTATGTGAACATATTATATGTTTGGAAGCATTTTGAGCCCAAAAATATTATATGTTTGGAAGAATTTTCCCCAAAAAAATGTTGTGCTCATTCCCTCACATAATTTTCACTTCCACGAAATTTTCTTGTCACCTTTTCTGTAATATAAATAATGTTGAAGAAATTATTCAATTTTATAATTTTTTTAATTTTACCTTTCGCCTGGACGGAGAATCGAACCGAGGACCATACAGTTTGTAAACCAACACACTATCCACTGGGCTACGTAGCTGTTATAGTCACCAGTAGACAATTATCTTTATAAGTAACATTTATATAGCATAGTTTGCAGCGCCCATGCAAACATAACATTATTTAACAGAAATATACATTTGTTGGCCATGTAGAGCAGTGGTTAGCATGTCTGCCTTGCATGTAAAAGGTCGTGGGTTCAATCCCTGCTCCGACCAAACCAATTTTTTTAATTTACACATTTATATTAAATTTTTTACTATATTAAATTTTTATAATGAAACTTCGAAATGTGGGCTATTAAAGATTTACCGTCAGAAAAGAACAGTGCTTGATATAAACGAAATGGACAAAGCTTTTGGATAAAATATTATTTTTTATTGCAAAAATAACAATTTTGTAACAGAAAACTCTTTTTGGTATAAAAGTTTGAAATTTTGGAAGGAATTCAAAAACTCTAACAAAAGAAGAACGTGGAGTCAAGTATAAACATGCATAAATAATATTTTTATGTCAGCCTGATATCAAAGAAGGCTGGTTTTTCGTCCAAATCAGTTACTTTACATTAATTACAATTTTAAATGCGAACTAATTGGACATGAAGATTAAGGAATTGGTATTATTACGCTATTGGAAAGAAAATGCCAGATACCCATCTTACAATCGAAAAAATAAGATTAAGGGATTGTAGCTATATGGGAAGATGATGCACAGTGGTGGTGTAAAAATGATTCAACTTGGGAGAAATTATTCTCGTATGTAATTTCCGTAATAAATTAGCATATAAGACTCAAATTGAATTATCTCACCCAGCCAGATCTTACTAGAGACTATGGAAATGTGGATTAGCCAACACTGAAACATATGTATAGTCAAGCTTGTAAGATGGGTATCTGGCATTTTCTTTCTATACTAATTTTTTGTTTCCAGTTTCTTCAGGGATGTTGTTTATATTGAATCTGACATTATATAATATAACAATTATTATACCCTCCATCATAGGATGGGGGTATATTAACTTTGTCATTCCGTTTGTAACACATCGAAATATTGCTCTAAGACCCCATAAAGTATATATATTCTGGGTCTTGGTGAAATTCTGAGTCGATTTAAGCATGTCCGTCCGTCCGTCCGTCCGTCCGTCTGTTGAAATCACGCTAACTTCCGAACGAAACAAGCTATCGACTTGAAACTTGGCACAAGTAGTTGCTATCGATGTAGGTCGGATGGTATTGAAAATGGGCAATATCGGTCCACTTTTACGTATAGCCCCCATATAAAGGGACCCTCAGATTTGGCTTGTGAAGCCTCTAACAGAAGCATATTTCATCCGATCCGGCTGCAATTTGGTACATGGTGTTGGTATATGGTCTCTAACAACCATGCAAAAATTGGTCCACATCGGTTCATAATTATATATAGCCCCCATATAAACCGATCCCCAGATTTTTCTTGCGGAGCCTAAAACAGAAGCATATTTCATCCGATCCGGCTGAAATTTGGTACATAGTGTTGGTATATGGTCTCTAACAATCATGCAAAAATTGGTCCACATCGGTCCATAATTATATATAGCCCCCATATAAACCGATCCCCAGATTTGGCTTGCGGAGCCTAAAAGAGAAGAAAATTTCATCCGATCCGGCTGAAATTTGGTACATAGTGTTGGTATATGGTCTCTAACAACCATGCAATAATTTGTCCACATCGGTCCATAATTATATATAGCCCCCATATAAACCGACCCCAGATTTGGCTTGCGGAGCCTAAAAGAGAAGCAAATTTCATCCGATCCGGCTGAAATTTGGTACATGGTGTTGGTATATGGTCTCTAACAACCATGCAAAAATTGGTCCACATCGGTCCATAATTATATATAGCCCCCATATAAACCGATCCCCAGATTTGGCTTGCGGAGACTCAAAGAGAAGAAAATTTCATCCGATCCGGCTGAAATTTGGTACATGATGTTGGTATATGGTCTCTAACAACCATGCATAAATTGGTCCATATCGGTCCTTAATTATATATAGCCCCCATATAAACCGATCCCCGGATTTGGCTTGTGGAGCCTCTAAGAGAAGCATATTTCATCCGATCCGGCTGAAATTTGGTACATGGTGTTGGTATATGGTCTCTAACAATCATGCAAAAATTGGTCCACATCGACCCATAACTATATATAGCCCCCATATAAACCGATCCCAGATTTGGCTTGCGAAGTCTCCAAGAGAAGCAAATTTCATCCAAGCCGGTTGTAATTTGGAACATGGGGTTAGTATATGATCTTTAACAACCGTGCCAGAATTGGTCCATATCGGTCCATAATTATATATAGCCCTCATATAAAACGTTCTCCAGATTTGACCTCCGGAGCCTCTTGGAGGAGCAAAATTCATCCGATCCGGTTCAAATTAGGAATGTGGTGTTAGTATATGGTCGCTAACAACCATACCAAAATTGGTCCAATCACACAAAAATTGGTCCATATCGGTTCATAATCATGGTTGCCACTAGAGCCAAAAATAATCTACCAAAATTTTATTTCTATAGAAAATTTTGTCAAAATTTTATTTCTAGAGAAAATTTTGTTAAAATTTTATTCGGTTCATAATAAAATTTTCATCATTTTCAAAATTTTATTTCTATAGAAAATTTTGTCAAAATTTTATTTCTATAGAAAATTTTGTCAAAATTTTATTTCTATAGAAAATTTTGTTCAAATTTTATTCGGTTCATAATCATGGTTGCCACTCGACCCACAAATAATCTACCAAGATTTTATTTCTATAGAAAATTTTGTCAAAAGTTTATTTCTATAGAAAATTTTCTTAAAATTTTATTTCTGTAGAAATTTTTGTCAAAATTTTCTTTCTATAGAATATTTTGTCAAAATTTTTATTTCTATAGAAAATTTTGTGAAAATTTTATTTCTATAGAAAATTTTGTTAAAATTTTATTTCTGTAGAAAATTTTGTCAAAATTTTATGTCTACTTTGTCAAACTGAATTATATACGTATTGGATCGATCTTTTTTGATTTAATATATACCACGTATGGACTTACATACAATTTAGAAGATGGTGTTAGGAGGTTTTAAGATACCTTGCCATCGGCAAGCGTTAGCGCAACTTAAGTAATTCGATTCTGGATGGCAGTGTTTAGAAGAAGTTTCTACGCAATCCATGATGGAGGGTACATAAGCTTCGGCCTGGCCGAACTTACGGCCGTATATACTTGTTATTTTTAATTTTAAATCATAATTTCAACTGGATAGTAAAAGGAAATACACTTACATTTAATCTTTCGTCAGGTTATTCTCTATTGCACTTTTAAATATTTCTTATTCGCTGACATAGCATGAGACAAACATAAAACTTTTAAATAATTGCAGAAAATAATCAGATTAAAAACTAAATATCACAGAGCTTTCCTATTATCTGGATCACAGTTGAATATCGACTAAACTAAAGCTATTGTATAAATTGCGTTTGCATTTTTCGACTTCAATCACGAAATTAAATGATTCAATTAAGTTGTAATTGAAATTAATTGTCCCATTAAAAAAATAATTGGTACTATTAATTGTTGTGATTAATTTTTGTTTCAATTAAACAAATTGTTGATCCAATTAACATTTTAAATTGAATATTTCTTAAAATTCAATTAAAATTTTTATTGGAAACCTTTTGGTGTTTTTTCTGTGTTTAATCTACCCTCTTTTAGGTTCTTATAATTTTTCGAATAAAAAGAAAATGAAAATTAAATCTTTGTACTCAACATTCATTTACCCAATAACTATAAATACGAAATTCCACTCCATAGTCTTTATGGAGTGGTATTTCGTATTTATTCGTATTTGTTCCTGCGTTAACTGTAAAATTCTTATTATGGGAGATTTACTTGGATTAAGATCATAGTAAGGTTACATGCAGATGTTTTGAACATCATTGTATGTTATCTTTGTTATCTGATTATTGTACCAAGGTGATTAAAATAAATATGCTCCGTGTTGATGTTATGAGTTCAAATTCAAAATATACTATAATCTGAAGGCATATATACAAGACGAGCACACTTCTACCTAACACCCAAACACCTTGCATAAATTTGTAAACCACATTAAGTTAATATAACATAATTTGAATTCGTTGCATATCAAAACACATTGCAATACACGGGCATATGGTCTAGTACCGGCATAGTTATGGCCACTACCACCTCCAACCAGGCATGGAAGAGTCTAACGCATGCCAATAAAAGTCCACTTGTTCCTCTTCACTGACCGTAAACCAACCACCACCCAGTTACACACAACATATGCTAGTCCTCTTCATCAGTGTCAAGAATGCAACCTGTCAGTGTGGTGATGGTAGGACAAAATGTGAAATTTTACAATTCAACCCGCATAACAATATAGTATGCCAAGTTTATATATAAAATCAACACTAAAATTCTTGAATAAGAAAAGTATCAGCAGCTGATGTTTGAAATTGAATATAATCATAGTTTCTGCCAAGGTTAAAGGCCAAACGGTTGGCACCAACAATATAATACCTAAATTTCGTAGTCGATTCAGCCTTATGCATATAAAAAAATTCTTTAAAAAATTGCACACAGAAAAAATATCCGTAGTTAAACAAACGCTATTTTTAACTTATTTTTATTGGAAAAAAATTCATTTGTTTGAAGTTAAATTTTATTATTGTTGTCGAAATTTTCCACAGGCCAATTAAATTTTCGTTTTGTGAAGTATGTCTCAAAAATGTTATGAAATAAAAGTAGGCAAAGGGTGATTTGTTAAGAGCTTGATAACTTTTTTTTTAAAAAAAACGCATAAAATTTGCAAAATCTCATCGGTTCTTTATTTGAAACGTTAGATTGGTCCATGACATTTACTTTTTGAAGATAATTTCATTTAAATGTTGACCGCGGCTGCGTCTTAGGTGGTCCATTCGGAAAGTCCAATTTTGGGCAACTTTTTCGAGCATTTCGGCCGGAATAGCCCGAATTTCTTCGGAAATGTTGTCTTCCAAAGCTGGAATAGTTGCTGGCTTATTTCTGTAGACTTTAGACTTGACGTAGCCCCACAAAAAATAGTCTAAAGGCGTCAAATCGCATGATCTTGGTGGCCAACTTACCGGTCCATTTCTTGAGATGAATTGTTCTCCGAAGTTTTCCCTCAAAATGGCCATAGAATCGCGAGCTGTGTGGCATGTAGCGCCATCTTGTTGAAACCACATGTCAACCAAGTTCAGTTCTTCCATTTTTGGCAACAAAAAGTTTGTTAGCATCGAACGATAGCGATCGCCATTCACCGTAACGTTGCGTCCAACAGCATCTTTGAAAAAATACGGTCCAATGATTCCACCAGCGTACAAACCACACCAAACAGTGCATTTTTCGGGATGCATGGGCAGTTCTTGAATGGCTTCTGGTTGCTCTTCACTCCAAATGCGGCAATTTTGCTTATTTACGTAGCCATTCAACCAGAAATGAGCCTCATCGCTGAACAAAATTTGTCGATAAAAAAGCGGATTTTCTGCCAACTTTTCTAGGGCCCATTCACTGAAAATTCGACGTTGTGGCAGATCGTAAGTCTATTCATGATGAAATGTCAAAGCATACTGAGCATCTTTCTCTTTGACACCATGTCTGAAATCCCACGTGATCTGTCAAATACTAATGCATGAAAATCCTAACCTCAAAAGAATCACCCTTTATAAAGTTTAATGACCGTACACCATTCCCAAAAATAGTAAGAATGAACTACTGTATGGTTAAACCAGTAAGGAAAGTCTAAAGTCGGACGGGGCCGACTATATTATACCCTGCACCACTTTGTAGATCTAAATTTTCGATACCATATCACATCCGTCAAATGTGTTGGGGGCTATATATAAAGGTTTGTCCCAAATACATACATTAAAATATCACTCGATCTGGAAGAATTTGATAGACTTCTACAAAATCTATAGACTCAAAATTTAAGTCGGCTAATGCACTAGGGTGGAACACAATGTTAGTAAAAAAATATGGGAAACATTTAAATCTGAAGCAATTTTAAGGAAACTTTGCAAAAGTTTATTTATGATTTATCGCTCGATATATATGTATTAGAAGTTTAGCAAAATTAGAGTCATTTTTACAACTTTGCGAATAAGCAGTGGCGATTTCACAAGGAAAATGTTGGTATTTTGACCATTTTTTTCGAAATCAGAAAAACATATATATGGGAGCTATATCTAAATCTGAACCGATTTCAACCAAATTTGGCACGCATAGCAACAATGCTAATTCTACTCTCTGTGCAAAATTTCAACTAAATCGGAGTTAAAAATTGGCCTCTGTGGTCATATGAGTGTAAATCGGGCGAAAGCTATATATGGGAGATATATCTAAATCTGAACCGATTTCAACCAAATTTGGCACGCATAGCTAGAATGCTTATTTTACTCCCTATGCAAAATTTCAACTAAATCGGAGCAAAAAATTGGCCTCTGTGGTCATATGAGTGTAAATCGGGCGAAAGCTATATATGGGAGATATATCCAAATCTGAACCGATTTCAACCAAATTTGGCACGCATAGTTTCAATGCTAATTCTACTCCCTGTGCAAAATTTCAACTAAATCGGAGTTAAAAATTGGCCTCTGTGGTCATATGAGTGTAAATCGGGCGAAAGCTATATATGGGAGATATATCCAAATCTGAACCGATTTCAACCAAATTTGGCACGCATAGTTTCAATGCTAATTCTACTCCCTGTGCAAAATTTCAACCAAATCGGAGTTAAAAATTGGCCTCTTTGGGCAAATGAGTGTAAATCGGGCGAAAGCTATATATGAGAGCTATATCTAAATCTGAACCGATTTGGCTGGTATTTTGCAAGTTTTTCGAGACCCATAAAATATTCGGATGTACGGAATTTGAGGAAGATCGGTTGATATACACGCCAATTATGACCAGATCGGCGAAAAATATATATGGCAGCTATATCCAAATCTGAACCGATTTTTTCCAAAATCAATAGGGATCGTCTTTGAGCCGAAACAGGACCTAATACCAAATTTTAGGACAATCGGACTAAAACTGCGAGCTGTACTTTGCACACAAAAATACATCAACAGACAGACAGACAGACAGACGGACAGACAGACGGACAGACAGACGGACAGACATCGCTAAATCGACTCAGAATTTAATTCTAAGCCGATCCATATACTAAAAGGTTGGTCTATGATTACTCCTTCTTGGCGTTACATACAAATGCACAAAATTATTATACCCTGTACCACAGTAGTGGTGAAGGGTATAAAAAGTCATGATTTGGCGCCAACGTTTTTTATACCCTCCACCGTAGGATGAGGGGTATATTAACTTTGGCATTCCGTTTGTAACACATCGAAATATTGCTCTAAGACCCCATAAAGTAACATATATATATTCTGGGTCGTGGGGAAATTCTGAGTCGATCTAAGCATGTCCGTCCGTCCGTCTGTTGAAATCACGCTAACTTCCGAACGAAATAAGCTATCGACTTGAAACTTGGCACAAGTAGTCTAAATGGTCCACTTTTACGTATATCCCCCATATAAACGGACCCCCGATCCGTTTGAAATTTGGAACATGGCATTATTATATGGTCTCTAACAACCATGCCAGAATTGGTCCATATCGGTCCATAATTGTATATAGCCCCCATATAAAGAAGAAGACGGTGTTAGATTTTAAAATACCTTGCCATCGGCAAGTGTTACCGCAACTCAAGTAATTCGATTGTGGATGGCAGTGTTTAGAAGAAGTTTCTACGTAATCCATGGTGGAGGGTACATAAGCTTCGGCCTGGCCGAACTTACGGCCGTATATACTTGTTTAGATTGATTTTTGTTTTAATTTAAACAATTGTTGAATCAATTTTATTTTTCATTAATTTTCTTTTTTTTTTTTGAAAATTAGGTGAACACTTTTTCTGTGTAGGGTAGACATATCGTTTTATAAGGCCTACTAAAGTGGATTGTTTTCCTTAAACAAGGTTTCTTTACGTTGGCTTGTGTGTACCCAACAATAGAACTATAAAGAGTACTGCTGTACATTGATTGTGCGTTGATGACAATATGAGCTAGATGGCCCAGATGGTTTTTACTTACAAACTGTATTTTTTATGACTTATCGGTCCATAGATATGTTGCCGAAATCGGAAAAACATATATATGGGAGCTATATGTAAAAAGCAAATCAGTGTAAAACACTGGCTTCTGGAGCCATACATATGGCTTCTGGAGCCCGATATTTGGCGAAAAATACATATGGGAACTATATTTAAATTTGAACCGATTTCTTTCAAAACCAATGGTGTTCTTTTCTTACCCAAAATGGATAATTGTGCTAGGTTAGGCTCACTTAGACTATTCAGTCCATTGTGATACCACAGTGGTGAACTTCTCTCTTATCACTGAGTGCTGCCTGATTCCATGTTAAGCTCAATGACAAGGGACCTCCTTTTTATAGCCGAGTCCGAACGGCGTTCCACATTGCAGTGAAACCACTTAGAGAAGCTTTGAAACCCTCAGAAATGTCACCAGCATTACTGAGGTGGGATAATCCACCACTGAAAAACTTTTTGGTGTTCGGTCGTAGCAGGAATCGAACCCACGACCTTGTGTATGCAAGGCGGGCATGCTAACCATCGCACCACGGTGGCTCCCTTGTGCTAAGTTTGACATTTATTGGACCAAAACTGCGACCTGGACTTTGGTAACAAAAATGTGTTCGCAGAGAGACGGACATGTCTAGATCGACTTAGCTTTATTTCCAAAGACACCAATTGTATTTTCTTTGAATAACAAAATATAATAAAATATGCATATATATGCATTAGTTTTAATAAATTAATTTGAAAACCAAAGTACTTATTAATTTTCAAGAAGATTTTTTTAGTCTGGTTTATAAACAATAACAAGAAACATGTTTGGGGTGTCTACGTACCCAAGAAGTCAAATCGGGAGCCAACCTGGTGCAGTGCACACAAAATTAAAAGTATCAATACATTTTTTAATTGGATCAATTAACTTTTCAATTGGCTTTCAATTCATTTTTTAATTGATAATATCATTTGACATTTCAATTAAAACATTTTGTGGATCAATTAATTTTGTGATTGAATCATAACAATTTATTGTGTGTGAATTTTGAACTCCTGTTATAATTAAGTCATGAATATTCAATGAAGACATTACCATTCCTAAGCTAAAATTAGGCAACACCGTAAGTTGGTATTACTAGAAACATATTTAAATATAATAGAATTAAATAATACCAGTACCTATTCTAAGTAGATGAATAATATGGAAAAGAAATCCAAGGAGATCATGCTATAAACTAGAGTGACAACTCTTCCTCAGTTTCCTCTTCGTTCCTATCTGATACGCGCTGACCTACGAGGACACATACTGAAAAAAAAAATCATGCTCGGTTCCAAAGTTTTTGTCTTTACTTTCAAAATTTTGGTATCGATTTCGAGCCAAAGAAGCGGAGAATACAAATAAGGATAATTTTAAGACACAATTCTCTTTTAAATTTTGGTTTTATGTACTTGCTTCTAGGAAGAAAATTTTTATTTTTCGTTTTTTTCAGCTTTTTTTCTTCATATGCTATTAAAGTCCTTTAAAAACGACTTAAAGGACTTTAATAGCATATGAATCATTACCAAATTTTCAAAGTAAAGACAAAATCTTTGGAACTGGGCATGCTTTTTTTCAGTGTGCATTTAGTTTGAAATTTTGGATAAAGAAATGTAAGTACCTAGCAAACAACCCAGCAAAAAAACTTGGAAGCTCTTCTAAAGGCACAACTTTAAAAGCACTTCCAAAAATGTTCTCCCAAAGGAAGTTCTTTTCATTAAATTTTTATAACATGCTTTTTTCATATTTTTAATGGGTAATTTTAACTTTTTTTGTTTCAAATTGGTTAAAAACAGTTTAAGACTTCATAAAACGGTACAAATTATTTAAATTTTGTCAACAAAAATGCTAAATCCAATCTGAAAAAATCGTGCATTTTTGAAAATATTTGAGTTCAAACGTTTCAGACAAGCATTAGAATCCATTAAAAATTATAAAAATTGTTTGTTTGATACAATATCACAGAATTTGTTTAATTTACATTCATAACATTGAACTCGGATCACACCAAAACAAGTGATGCAAATTCAGTGCAACGGCTGTTGATATGGAGGACTTTCGTCCTATGACAAGCCCATGTTAAATTCATCGATTCTGCGTCAATTTTTCACCACTTCCGGATCCAAAAAGAACATTTTCATTACAATTTTGGCAACGCTTTTTTTGCTGGGATTCTTTTCTCATATTTTAAATGGGTAATTTTAACTTTTTTTGTTTCAAAATGGTTAAAAACAGCTTAAAAATTGATAAAACGGTACAAATTATTTAAATTTTGTCGAAAAAAAATCTAAATCCAATCTGAAAACATTGTGAATTTTTGAAAATATTGCGTTCATTAGAATCCATTAAAAATTGTTTATTTGATACAATATCACAGAATTTGTTTAATTTACATCCATAACATTGAATTCGGATCACACCAAAACAAGTGATGCAAATTCAGTGCACCGGCCGATGAAATGGAAGACTTCAGTCCTATGACAAGCCCATGTTAAATTCATCGCTTCTGCGTCAATAGTGCGCCTCTACCGGATCCAAAAATAACATTTTCATTACTTTTTTGGCGACGATTTTTTTGCTGGGGTTACCATCTGTGATATCAAAATAAGTATTACTGTGATATTAGTTTAAGTTAATTATTTTTGCGAGTATTAAATATGTGTGTTATATCGTGCTGTATTAGTATCGAAATAATGGACGTATTTTTTGCAAATGAACTCATTCCTGATGAGGCTGAAAATAATACAAACGAAATTTTGGATGAAAATAATGGAATAATTAAATATTTGTTTTATTCGCTTTTAAAAACTATATTGAAAGCCAAGAAAAAATTTGTGGTTTTATGACAAAACCCCATAAGTCTAAAAACTCAATTTTGTGACCTTCTAGGGGTCACAAAATCTTCTGTAGAAAAAATCTGGAAAATGTTTAATATTTATGTGATAGACCTTTTCGATAGCTTATTTTTTTATTTTAGTTTATTGTTTTTTCGACAAAACACCTTGACTTGAAATGTTGTTTTGTAAAAAAAATTGTCAATTACACAAACCTTATGTGGCCTTATGTTGTTTTTTCAAAAGTATCATACAAGTATTTCGATTTTATTTTACAACATATGATGAAATATGTTGTTTTGTCAAAATTGAACTTAAAATATTCGCGAGTTGTGTTGTTTTTACCATTCAACATCTCCCGATCTTGGGTAGGTATTCAAAATCTATAAACACAGACAGATGCGCTTTCAAAAACTGCACACACAACATTTTTGAGAAATTGTCCTATCTCGACTTATGGGGTTGTGTCATAAGTCCACTAAAATATATACAAAAAAGTTAAATTCTCTTTTTTGTTCATATTGTACTTATTTAGCTGTTTATACACTCAAAAAAAGTGAACTCTCTATTTCACTAAAGCCAATTTAACTTTATTTTAGTTCATACATGGCTGAACAAGAAGGTTAAATCATGGGCCCATATGATTACAATTTTTTTATTTCGACAAAATTTTAAGATGTCAAAATCATATGTTTATGGTGATTGCAGCTCTCCAAATGACACTGCATAGCAAATGCATCTCAAACAAACTCGCGCATTCATAGCTGGAGAATTGTTCAAAGATTACTTGAATATCTTGATAACATATTCCAGACCCAAAATACCACGCACATCAGTTTTTAAACTGCATCATAAACTGTTTTTGTTAATAGATGGCGAAGATCCATTTGACTGACTTCCATTCTTAACTTTAGTGGGTATTATAGTCTTATTTGTCTCATATCGGCGTTCCTCGGATGAATTATCCACTTCACAATCACTCATAGGTGACGCAATTAAATTTAAACCTTTATTTTTCTCTGGATTTTAATTATTTTTTCAGGACAATTGAAAGAATAAATAATTGCTACTTTTACCAATGCCATACGATTCTTTTATCAGCTGATTTTGACTTCTTAAAATTGTAAACAACATATTGAAATTTGTTGTTTTTGTTATCGTGATTCAACCTCCTTATTCAGCCATGAGTTCATAGAAGTATTATGTTTGGAGAAAGTTTTCTTTACTCTAATACTTTTTTTGTGTACGTTAGTTAAATTAACTAAACCCGAGGAAAAAATATATTCAAATGAAGCATAAAGATTAACTAAATTCGTGTCTTCCACAAAATAGTTCAGAATTTCTTTAAATTTGTAAATTTTACCAAAAATGCGCCCATCGTGACCTTCGTATGCCACTAAAGACATTCTTGCAATTTTGAACCCCAAGTTTTTTCTTCAAACTACAAAATTTTCTTTAACAAGTGAAAAAACTTAGTTATGTCTAATAAATTTTCTTGTATTTGTAGAAAAATATTTACTTATTTTTATGACATGGGCGTGATGCCAACGTTTGTAATACTGTTTAGTTAAAATTTTCTACAAATATTCAAAATTTTCTAAAATTAACCGAAAGTTTTCTTCCTGGTGGGTTCACTGTGTTTTCAGTGTATTTTCAATGTATGTCATATGGGTTTCAAAAAACGTTCTCCCGAATTTGTTTATTTAGCATCCAAAAGTCGATCGAAAATTAGATATGCTTGATATTCGGAATCCACCATTATATTAGGCCTACAATTTAAACCTGCGGAAGCTTCCTTTACGATTGCCTGCAATTAGAAACAAATTAATTTCATCATATGATTTTATTTTCATCAAAATTTTGAAGGTGAAATTGTCAGAAATTTTTATAAACCAATATCGAAACAAATGAGCAAAATAGGAAGTCGGGCGGGGCCTAAACCACCCCTATTGAATTAGTAAACATAAGCATTTGTTAGGTATCATTGGTATTAGTTTGAGCGATAAACCGCATTTCCATATTTAAGAACATTAACGGCCGTTTTCATGTATCTCCGTTAGACTTTAACTCCCAGTTAGCAGAAAGTAAAATCGAAATATCTTCTCTCCGGTTAACTTTAACTGAAATTTTTTTAGCAGTTAAGTTTCTAACTGGCATATGAAATATATAGACAAGATGACAGACATGTCCATAGTACGGTTTAAAATTTCGTTAGCTAACGTAGCACTAACGGAGCTTCCTGAAAATGGGGGTAAGGGGTACATTTTTATAGGAGTTTTGGTACAATCTGAGCAGAAATGTCTGATATTATATATAGTTGTAGCTGTAGTTCATTTTGCACCTACTGGACTCAATATTAGTTAGTATATAACTAGTATTGAGTCCATTATGAAAAAAGAGGAAATCGCTCAATTAATGTGGGTAATAAATCGAAATTCGGGATATCGGGCAATATTATTATGTAAGAGTTGCATGTAAGTCTAACTACGATCGGATAGTACATAAAATTTGAAACTTGAGTAGCATTGGTTAATAAATAAAAGTATTACGGTCAAATTTGGGAAAATGGAGCTATATCTAAATCTGAACCTATTTAGATGATATTTTCCAGGTTTAATTGAAACCACAGGTAACCTTGTGCTACATTTGAGTAAGATCAGTTAATAAATGAGGCCTCTATGGTCAAACATAAGGTTATTAGGGGCAACTTTTTCAAAATCGGGCGATACATGAATATGGGAGTTATATCTAAATCTGAACCGATTTCGATGAAATTTTGCACACATAGTTAGTGCTATAGAAGATTATATTTAGCCAACTTTGAGAACTATCGGTTGATAAATAAGGGTTTTATAGCCAAATTTGGATGAAATTTTGCAGACTTGAAGGGTGATGAAGAATATTACTTTCTGCCAAATTTGGTGACGATTCCTTTATAAAAGAGCGCAATGTGATCCCATTTGTCAAAAGCGGGCGATACATATATAAGGTTGGCTGATAAGTCCCCGGTCTGACACATAGATGGCGTTGCTAGTATTAAATGCATATTATTTTTATATAGTACAAACCTTCAAATGATTCGTGTCAAAATTTGACGTCTGTAAGTCAATTAGTTTGTGAGATAGAGCGTCTTTTGTGAAGCAACTTTTTTTATTGTGAAAAAATGGAAAAAAGGAATTTCGTGTTTTGATAAAATACTGTTTTCTGAAGGGGAAAAATACGGTGGAAACAAAAACTTGGCTTGATAATGAGTTTCCGGACTCTGCCCCAAGGAAATCAACAATAATTGATTGGTATGCAAAATTCAAGCGTGGTGAAATGAGCACGGAGGACGGTGTACGCAGTGGACGCCCGAAAAAGGTGGCTACCGACGAAAACATCAAAAAAATCCACAAAATGATTTTGAATGACCGTAAAATGAAGTTGATCGAGATAGCAGAGGCCTTAAAGATATCAAAGGAACGTGTTGGTCATATCATTCATCAATATTTGGATATGCGGAAGCTCTGTGCAAAATGGGTGCCGCGCGAATTATGTCGAGGGTATTTCTCTTAGGAGAAAAAAATAAAACGACTTTGAAAACTTAAGTTTTCAATCTTTATTCATTAACTTGAATCTTAAGACTAACTTAAAAACGCTAATTGGTTTTTAATATATTATTGTTAGTAGCGATGAATTCGATGACGATGTTAATATCGTTCATTGATCCATCGCCCTATTTAAATATTTTTGCATTATTATGCTGACATCGTTATTTTTGCCAGCTACAATAGGGTGGGAAGTACACATACGGATGTGAGGGTACGTAACTCCTCCCTCCCTTGTCGAAGAATTCTCCTGAATTCGATTCTTTATTTGTATCTTAATGTTTTTTTGTTTACATTGTAAATATAGTACATATACAAGTGTGGCGGTTATTGCTATAGGTATTATGCTATACATTATAGTACATTGGTATCTTAGTTCCTTTATTTCTTTTATATTTTCAATTTGTTGGAGTTCTATTTCTTTAAATGTTATTTGTTTTGGGAATTCGTTTGGTGTATTACTGTCATCTATAGTGATCTGTTCAATATACATATATTTTCTGTTGGTGAATGTTTTTTTCATTAAGCTTATTGTACAGTTTTCAAATGTGATTAGCATATTTTGTGAGCTATTTTTATATTCAAAGTTTGAAATGCAATTTTGTCGTGCTATGTTAATATCAATATTTTGTATTACAATCATATTTTCATGTATCTGTTCTATTCTTTTTGATAAATCATATACAGTTTTACAATTTTTTAAATATATACAATGGGATGTTTCTGTAAGCTCGTTAATCATTTTATTTTCCTCGTAAGTGTACATTTTATCCATTATTTTCAAAACTTTTTCTGTTGATGCGTCTATTTTATAATGATCTTTGTTAGTAATGGGTATGATTGTATATTGTGTTGATTGTATTGTTCTTGTTGGTAGCTTAATTGCTAATATTAACGAGTCGTTGTAAATCATTAGCCCTAGTCTACATAGTTTTATTTTTAAGAAATCTATTTCATATTTGTTTATTTCTTCTGCTGTTAATATTGATGGATGAAGTGTATTATATTTAGCGGATGCTATGTTTTCTAGGATTTCGTCCACTTTGTTTTCTAGGAATTGTAATTTTAATAGTTGATCATGGTATGTAAGTCTACTTATAATATCATTATTATGGGTTTGTATTTGGTTGATAAATTTGGATATTTGATTTCTATCGTCCATTATTGTATCTTTTAAAATATTGATTGAATCATTAAATTTTGTGTTAATATCTACTTGTTTATTAATAGTGTTAATTGTTTGTAAATTGTTAATTCTGTTTGCGTTTAAGCTGTGTTCAATTTGTTGTCTGTCGTCATCGTTCATGGTTCCGAACAACCATTTATGAACATCCCCGACTATGTTTAAAAGGCCTCGTTTTTGTCTTTTTTTATTTGGTGTTATCGAACTAATTTTGGCTCTTATATTTTCTATTTGGGTTTTTAGGTGTTGTTTTGTATCAACGGACAGTGTTTTTATGTTATATTGTATATTGTCCAGTACGACATTTAGTTCGTTTGGGTGTATGATGTGTAGTATAAGATCAGTTTCGTTAACGATGTCCACAGTTCCTGTCGGGATCATGCAATATCCGTTTTTGGTTTGTATTGGGGTTATTGTTAGGGATGCCAATGTTAGAGGTGTTGTAATCGAGAGAATCATCAGAATTATGAATACCTGTGAATTTAGAAGGACGCTTTATATTAGACACATGGATGTTGGTGAGGTTCCTTTTTATAAATTTGGGTGTTTCCTTATGCCTGACGTTTTTATAATTTTTTATGAAACCTCCTGTCTTTGTTCAATATATGTTTCTCTATTCTCGTTTGCTTTTTCTATGTGTTTTTGTTTTATGTTTTTGAGACGATTATATATTTTGTTGTGGTCAACCTTATGATTTTGAGCTTCGAAGGGTGTACATCCAATTGCACTGTGATAGTTATTGTTATACAAGATGATAGCTTTATTCATTTGCATAATAATGGGTATTTTTTCCTCAATATTTAGTGTTCTAATTTTTTCCGTTAAAGTATTATTAAGTCGTTCTGCGTCGGAATTTCCGGTGTGACTATTTGCTTTAGTAGTATGAAATTCTATATTTTCCGCTTTTAAATATTCTGTGACGACACCTGAGTTGAACTCATTATCGAAAACGAATTTTTTTATTTTTCCTTTTATAGCAATAAACTCTTGAATTTTACTTAGAATAGTTCTTGCATTCCTGTCTGGTAGTGGGAAACATATTGCATGTTTTGAAAATTTGTCTATAAAAATGATAAATGATTGTTTGCTGTTTATATACGTATCAATATGGACTATTTCGTTAATTGTTTTTGGAGTTTCCGTTAATGAGAATTTATTTTTAATAGGGTTACGATCGTATTTTCCTCCGCTACATATGTCGCAGTTATTTATAATTGTGTGTATATGTATTCTTAAATTTGGGTTATAGATTATTGATTTAAGTTTTTCGTATGTTGCAACTATACCACAATGGCAACATTCATTCTTGTGGAAAAGGGCAATTTGTTTTTTTAAGTCGTCTTCATTTTCTATATCTCTAGCGAATTTAGTACATTTTATAAATTTAATTTTTGGGTTTGTAGAATATTCATTTTCTATAATTTTTGATACTTTATAATATTCATGATCATTGAGATCCGAGTATATTCCAACTTTGCCGCTTTTCAGTTCCCTTCGTAGTATATCGAGGGCCAAATTGTTATTAATGTCATCTTTTTCAATAAAGATTCTTTTATTTCCGAAAACTGTGGTTGTAGAGGTTACTTTTTTATCTGTAAGGATTAGCTGATGTTTAAATCTGTTGACGACTGTCTCTAAAATAGGTATACTATATCCTAGGTCCTCTTCTTGAGAATGGACGGTTTGAACTACCAATGATTCTGAGTCACTTTTGTCTCTATCTCCTGGTAATAGTTCGTTGCTTGGTTCTTCTAGATTATCGGTTCCGATTTCCTCGAGGTTTATTTCGTCTTCTCGTATTCTGCTTAAAAAATCGGCGATGTAATTGGCTTTTCCTTTTATGTAGTCAAGGGAGAAATTATACTCCCCTAGATTTATAAGCCATCTTTGAAGTCTTGGGCTAATATCTTTGCCAGAGTATTTAGTCATCAGCCACTTAAGTGGTTGATGGTCACTCTCAAGATCAAATTCTCTACCATATACATATGGTCTAAAATATTTTACTGCCCAAACTATGGCAAGTAATTCTTTCTCTATTGTAGCGTAATTGCATTCGTGTTTGTTTAATGTACGAGATGCATAAGCAATTGGGTGTCCTTCTTGAGATAGAACAGCCCCTATTGCAAAATTACTGGCATCTGAAGTGATTTTAAATTTTTTCTGAAAGTTTGGATACCTTAGTATAGGGCTTTTGGTTACTAAATCTTTAAGTTTTTCAAATGAGACTATGTATTCTGGATCATTAATATTTATGGATTTGCCTTTTTTTAAGAATGTTGTCATTGGATGTGCTATTTTTGCATAATCCTTTATAAATTTCCTATAGAATCCTGTCATTCCGAGAAAGGATTTTATTTGTTTTACAGTACTGGGTAACTTTAATTTTTGGATGATGGAGACTTTATCGGGGTTTGGTTTTATTCCTTTAGCGGTCAATAAGTGACCCAGGAATTGTGTTTCTTTTCTTAGGAAATTGCATTTGTCTACTTGAATTTTTAGTTTAGCGTTTTGCAATACTTTAAATATTTTCTTCAAGGTTATCATATGCTCTTGAAGCGATGTGCTAAATATAAGAATGTCATCCATATAGACAACACATGTTTTATTAATGTAGTCCTTAAGGACTTCATTCATTAGCCTTTGAAATGTGGAAGGGGCATTTTTCAGCCCGAAAGGCATTCGAACAAACTCATAATGACCGGAAGGAGTTGAGAAGGCTGTTTTTTTTCGATCTTCTTCCCTGATTAGAATTTGGTGAAAACCCTTGGCTAGATCAAGAGTTGTAAAATATTGAGCTCTACCAAGTCTGTCTAGTAATGAATTTAGGTTAGGGATAGGGTATTTGTCATCCACTGTGAATTCATTTAGTTTTCTATAGTCTATAACTATTCTATATTTTTTTATTCCTGAATTATCCATTTTTTTCTCTACGATCCATAGTGGGCTATTATACGGCGAGTTACTTTTTTGAATTATATTTTGATTAAGCATCTCTTCAATTTGACGATTTATTTCAGATTCATGTATTTGTGGATATCGGTACATTTTTGCATATATAGGCTTATCTATGGTTGTTACTATTTCATGAAATACTTTATGTGTTGCTGATAGGTTATCTCCTTCTTTAAAGAAGAGATCTTTAAATTCATTCAGTAACTTTGTGGTTTGTAATGTTTCTTCTTTGTTGAGATGGCTCAAATCAAACTTCTCACGATTTTCGTGTTCTATTGTTTCAAGAGTACATATGTTGTTCATATATTCTGGGTATATATACTCTTCGAAGTATAATTTTTGATTTAATAGTTCTACGAATCCTACTTCAGTGTTTATTTTCGCTTTGAACGGTATAAGAAAATTTTGTCCTATTATGCCGAAAAAATTTTTATTAGAAAAGTCTATTATTTTCCATTGCAAATTACCTTCACATTTTAATTCTTTTGGAAAAGGGGTTACAATTACGTATTTAATTTCTTTGGTACCGTTAAGGGTTCTATAAATCCATGGACTTTTTATTCTAGTCATTGGGTAATCTTCTTTGAGAATACCCTGTTTTAGAATGCTAGTGGTTGAACCTGTATCAACCAGACATCTGACTTTTTGTTTTCCTATTGTTAGGGATATTATGGGTAGTTTTGCTCATGAGGCAATATCAAAAAAATTTACTTCGTTATTCGTTTCTACTTTTTCTTCTTCGATAGTGTCCACTTCCATATACACTGGTCTACTAATAGTACTAGTTTGGTTAGATCCTTGTCTAGGAATATAGGTATTTCTTTGTTGGATATTCATGCTGTTAGTTTGTGTCGGTTTTTGTTGGTTAGTGTTGTATTGGTAGTTATGTTTTTGTTGGCTAGTGTTGTAAGTGTTATAGCTAGTTTTATGCTGATGGTTATTCTTTTGTTGGGTAATTTTTTGTTGGTAGTTATTGTATTGTTGGTTAGTGTTGTAAGTGTCATAGTTAGTTTCATGTTGATAATTATTATTTTGTTGGTTAATTTTTTGTTGATAGTTATTATTTTGTTGTTTAATTTTATGTTTGTAATGAATGGCTCTTGGGTCGTCCAAGGCCCCTATTTGTGTATATCTCCTAATCACTTCATTTAAACTACTATGTTGGTCTATATGAGACCTCAATGGTATATCTATTTTCTCGATTAAAACGTTTACAAGATCTTTATCAACCCTACTTGGTTCGTACATTACCGGTCTCGTTACATCGAACAAATAAACTTGACTTAGATCATATTTAGCTTTTTCAAAAAAATTAAATAATTCTCTTAAATTGTTGTTGTTCTTCGGACATAGGCTTATTATCGACTCCACCGCTGAAATAAAGGCTACTGTTGAGTGATCCTCATCTAGCGGCTTTAGCTGCCTAAACTGAGTTAAAATGTCCTTTGGGGATAGACATAACTGCTCCTGATCCCACTGCTGAACTTGTTGTGGTTGTTGTTGCGATTGTTGCTGCATTTGTAACTGTAGCTGGTTTATAATACTTTCTTGTCGCCTTATGACTTCTGCCATTTGTTGTATTCCATTTTCTTCACTCAAATTTCGATTTGAATCGAATTCTTCTTGCCTGGACATTTTGTTGGTATGTATTCTTCTTTTCTGCACTTTTCGGCTCACAATATCAAATGTCTTTTTTTTTTGTTTTTTTTTTTTTTGTCTGTTATTTCACAGTGATGGTTTGGTTTAAAGCAATTTGTCACTTAAATTTTTTTCTGTTGTTGTTGGTTTCTTATTTCATTGTTCACAGTTGAATATTTTAATTTAAAACCATTTGTATTTGCTTTTTTTATGAAAATTGTCAATCGGTTAGCCGGTATATGTTTTGTTTTTGTTTTTCAAGCTTTCAATCGTTTAGTCGGTATATATTTTTTATGGTTCTTTTCAATTAAATTCTTTAGAATTTAATTTCCGTGACTGCGCCAATTATGTCGAGGGTATTTCTCTTAGGAGAAAAAAATAAAACGACTTTGAAAACTTAAGTTTTCAATCTTTATTCATTAACTTGAATCTTAAGACTAACTTAAAAACGCTAATTGGTTTTTAATATATTATTGTTAGTAGCGATGAATTCGATGACGATGTTAATATCGTTCATTGATCCATCGCCCTATTTAAATATTTTTGCATTATTATGCTGACATCGTTATTTTTGCCAGCTACAATAGGGTGGGAAGTACACATACGGATGTGAGGGTACGTAACTCGCGAGCTCACATTTGGCCAAAAACAACAACGTGTTGATGAATCTGAGCGGTGTTTGCATCTGTTAACTCGTAATACACCCGAGTTTTTCCGTCGATATGTGACAATGGATGAAACATGGCTCCATCACTACACTCCTGAGTCCAATCGACAGTCGGCTGAGAAGACAGCGACCGGTGAACCGTCTCCGAAGCGTGGAAAGACTCAAAATCTGCTGGCAAAGTAATGGCCTCTGTTTTTTGAAGGTCGAAATCGCGACAAAGCGGCCCCATATGAAAGAGAAACAAGTATAAATTTACATATTACGAGTAAAAATATATATGTTGTGATATAAGACTTCGCCAAAAATTGTATATGCTTAAGTAAAATAATGAGTATTCGGAGAGAAAACTCATTCGGAACCAAGATAAAATATATTTGAAACAAGCGTGCCAGAATTGGTCCATATCGGTCCATAATTATATATAGCCCGCATATAAAACGTTCTCCAGATTTGACCTCCGTACGGACGTAAGTTCGGCCAGGCCGAAGCTTATCATGGATTGCGTAGAAACTTCTTCTAAACACTGCCATCCACAATCGAATTACTTAAGTTGCGGTAACGCCTGCGGATGGCAAGGTATCTTAAAACCTCTTAACACCATCTTCTAAATTGTATGTAAGTCCATACGTGGTATATATTAAATCCAAAAAGATCGATCCAATACGTATATAATTCAGTTTGACAAAGTAGACATAAAATTTTGACAACATTTTCTACAGAAATAAAATTTTGACAAAATTTTCTATAGAAATAAAATCTTGGTAGATTATTTTTGGCTCGAGTGGCAACCATGACTATGAACCGAATAAAATTTGAACAAAATTTTCTATAGAAATAAAATTTTGACAATGATGAAAAATTTATTATGAGTGGCAACCATGATTATGAACCGAATAAAATTTTAACAAAATTTTCTCTAGAAATAAAATTTTGACAAAATTTTCTATAGAAATAAAATTTTGGTAGACTATTTTTGGCTCAAGTGGCAACCATGATTATGAACCGATATGGACCAATTTTTGTGTGATTGGACCAATTTTGGTATGGTTGTTAGCGACCATATACTAACACCACGTTCCTAATTTGAACCGGAGGCTCCGGAGGTCAAATGTGGAGAACGTTTTATATGGGGGCTATATATAATTATGGACCGATATGGACCAATTCTGGCACGCTTGTTAAAGATCATATACTAACACCATGTTCCAAATTACAACCGGATTGGATAAAATTTGCTTCTCTTGGAGACTTCGCAAGCCAAATCTGGGGATCGGTTTATATGGGGGCTATATATAATTATGAACCGATGTGGACCAATTTTTGCATGGTTGTTAGAGACCATATACCAATATAATGTACCAAATTTCAGGCGGATCGGATGAAATTTTCTTCTCTTTAAGGCTCCGGAACCCAAATCTGGGGATCGGTTTATATGGGCGCTATATATAATTATGGACCGATGTGGACCAATTCCTGCACGGTTGTTAGATACCATATACCAACACCATGTACCAAATCTCAGCCGGATCGGATGCAATTTGCTTCTCTTTGAGGCTTCGCAAGCCAAATCTGGGGATCGGTTTATATGGGGGCTATATATAATTATGGACCGATGTGGACCAATTTTTGCGTGGTTGTTAGAGACCATATACTAACACCATGTACCAAATTTCAGCCGGATCGGATGAAATATGCTTCTGTTAGAGGCTCCACAATCCAAATCTAAGGCTCATTTTATATGGGGGCTATACGTAAAAGTGGACCGATATGGCCCATTTTCAATACCATCCGACCTACATCGATAACAACTATTTGTGCCAAGTTTCAAGTCGATAGCTTGTTTCGTTCGGAAGTTAGCGTGATTTCAACAGACGGACGGACGGACGGACATGCTTAGATCGACTCAGAATTTCACCATGACCCAGAATATATATACTTTGTGGGGTCTTAGAGCAATATTTCGATGTGTTACAAACGGAATGACAAAGTTAATATACCCCCATCCTATGATGGAGGGTATAAAAAGTGTTGTTCCACCAAGACAACGCACCGTGCCACAAGTCGTTGAGAACGATGGCAACAATTCATGAGTTGGGCTTCGAATTGCTTCTCCACCCACCGTATTATCCAGATCTGGCCCCCAGCGACTTTTTCTTGTTCTCAGACCTCAAAAGGATGCTCGCAGGGAAAAAATTTGACTGCAATGAAGAGGTGATCGCCGAAACTGAGGCCTATTATGAGACAAAACCGAAGGAGTACTACCAAAATGGTATCAAAAAATTGGAAGGTCGTTATAATCGTTGTATCGCTCTTGAAGGGAACTATGTTGAATAATAAAAATGAATTTTGACAAAAAAATGTGTTTTTCTTTGTTCGACCGGGGACTTATCAGCCAACCTGTTATGGGAGCTATATCTAAATTTGATTCGATTACTTCCAAATTCAATAGCGTTTGTCCTTGTGTCCAACAAATACTCTGTACCAAAATCGGATAATAATTGCGACCGGAATCCTGTGGACAACAAATACATGGACAGACGGACGGACACCAAGAGCTAGATCGACTCAGAAGGTGATTCTGAGTCGATCGGTATATATTTTATGGGGTCTAAAATCAATATTTCTGGTAGGCACATTTTTGGGCAGATCAATATTATTGTACCCTAACCACTAGGTGGTTTAGGTTATAAATATTCTCACGATCACAGAGATTTAAATAAAAGATTTTCTAAATATTTTGGAAGAATGCACTTGTTCCCACCACAAGTAATTCTATTCGCCAATACCTGTCGCAAAAAAGCGGATGCAGGTTAAGGATGAAAAGACGAAACATAAACAAAAAAGTCTACACGCATATTTATATCGACATAATAAAATTCTCATAAGAAAAAAAAATATATGGTATTGTAATGCCGCACAAAAAGAATTGGGTTTTTTTGGAAAACGATCCATAATTGAAGAATTCAGAGTAAGAGCTGAAGAATGAACCTGCTACAGTACTCAGACGACCTGTTCGCATACAAGTGACGGCAGAAACAAATCCAGTCCAGCACCATATTAAAGCCAATGGACGGATGGGCTCATGAGATATATTGTCCGTCAGACTGTCCATTCATTTGTCTACTACCGCTGATGAAAATTTTTCGATTTGTGGATTTGTTCATGTGAGTAAACAAAAGGAGCTCCTTTTTGACGATGGCATTCATTTATATGCACAATTCAGTGAACAAAACTCAAGACAATGGCCTAAAAACTACGTGCGAAGTACAAAAACCATAACAATTCAGTCACCATTCCTTTTGCAGACATACACTGAGAGATACAGTACTGAACAAAAAAAAAACGAGTGAAAAAAGGACGATTATCCTGTCATTCACTTGTTGCTTTGCCAACCAACAATTTCTTCATTTTGCTTGTGAACCTGTGTGTGTTTGAAAACTAAATTTGATACGGCTTCAAGGTGAAACGGCAAGGGGTCGACAATTTATCCCAATCATGATGGTTGAGTATCTGCAAAAATATTTCAATCAACGACAGGTAGTTTTCGTTTTATTTCATAACGATGGGAATTTGTAGTAGCAAAACAGGTATGTTTCGCAAAAGTACCAGTGACGTTGTAAGAGTTAATCATTGTATCCTACATTATAGCAAATATATTGGCTACGTCTCTGTTCACGCAGACGTGATCCTGTTATGTCAGTTTTATCCTTTCCTTTTTTTACGTTTATTCACCATCATCATTATCAACTACACGTTCGAAGTAAATTCTCTTGCTTTAATAACAATGGGCTACCTATTTGGTTTTATGTTTGAATGAATGAATTCCCACCGGCTTTTGAATATATGAACAACAAAAAATCTTTCATTTAAAGCGTGTGAATTTGCTATGAGGTGCAAATTTTTCTTAGCCAAAATTCTCAATAATTTTGAACAAAATTTATTGCCAAATATAAAAAAATAATGCAACGACTTCCAATGTTTTTAGGATGCGGTGCTTTTGTTGAAATTCTAAGAAATTTCAAAATAATTTAAATGTTGGATAAAAGATAAGATGAGATTTTATTTAAATGTCCATTTATAACAATTAGATATGTTAGAACAACAATTTTCAAGAATTTAAGATGGTCAATGCAAAACGCTGAAAAGGTTAAGGTCATGCAGAAACGACTATATTATACAATCAAAGAAAGGGGCCCCAATTACAATTTAAATTTGTTTAATTCATGGAAATCTCGAAGTTTTAGTTAAAATTTCTTCATTTTTCCATTAAATTTTTTTTATTTTAGTTACATGAACTTAAAAACGAAAACTAAAGTTGTATACAAATGAAACATATTTGAAGCTAATTTGTTTGAAGCAGACGCAGAATGAAGGCATTGTAATAACCATGTATTTGGTTAGATTAGGTTAAAGTGGCAGCCCGATTGAGTTTCAGGCTCACTTATACTATTCAGTCCATTGTGATACCACATTAACTAAAAGTACCTAGTGCCCATATGTAGGCACTTATAGTTTTAACCTCTGAACCTTCTCGATTATTTCATTCTGTTGAACCAACCAGATTGTTCCAAAAACATTAGCGGAGTGCTTAAGTTAACGTTTTCCTGGTCCGCCAGTAATCTAAAGCTATACGCCCTTAAAATTTGCTTACACAAAATGCAGGACACTCACACAAGAGGTGTTGAATTGATTCCTTTTCCTCCGCATCATGACAGCTCATACAATAGTAATTATACTTCGCGCCAATAGTTTTTGCAAAATCGCCTATCAGGCAGCGACCCGTTATAGCAGATATCAAGAGTGATATCTGACATCTCAAGAACTCCAGCATATCTAGTGTGCGGTTTAAGTTTAAATGGGACCATATTTGCTTGGTGTCGTTACAACCCTTGCAATTCTCCCATTGAAAATTTGCCATCACAGCCTTCTCACGCAGTAAGAGCTTGCAGGTAGCCAGAGGCATAACAACTGATTCCAGTTCCCCTGGAATATGTAAGGTAGTTCCTAGTCTTGTTTACCCATTCGCTTCGAAGTTCACCGGTATGTTCCTTTGGACAGGCACCCATGTTAAGTGAATCTTATACTGCTCAGCCATCTCGTTGAGAGATTTCTGGCAGTCGATGGCCGTTTTCGAGTTAAGTAACACAGAACCCAAGGATTTTATTGCAGGTTAACTATCTGGGTATATATTAATACCAACATTTGTTGGAACATTACTGCTCAGCCAATTCGCTACCACTCCTATTGCTAATATTTCAGCTTGAAAAACACTACAGTGATGAGGTAATATTTTCGTTCCAGGTCTTTAGAATATCCTCGGAGTATATCCACGTATCCATTCGATTTGGAGCCATCTGTGTAGAATTCTATATAACGTTTATTCTCTGGGGTCTGTGTGCACCTCGCCTCACTGTTGGGAATTAGAGTTTCAATTTTTTCTGTCTAAAAATGGTTTCGACAGAGTGTATTCCACTACGTTTGGCACATCTGGCATTATTTTGAGGACCAAATTGTGATCGTACCTTTTTTCCGACCACAGCGATAGCTCGCGCAACCGCCGTTGTTGCTGCTGAGTGTGTGGCCAAAATGTCTAAAGGATTATAGATGCAGCATGACATTAAGGGAATCTGTTCCTGTCTTACTGAGTGCGCCTGAGATACACAAGCACGCCATACGTTGAACTTTATCTAAACTTGTCGGCTGCTGAAGTGCCGGCCACCATCTTCCACCAAATAGCATTACTTATTTATTTATCTATTATTTAATTTATTATAATTACAAATTACAATAAACTTATTTATACGGGTACTAGCAACTAGAGGCTATCGGCCTAATATATCATTATATGTTAGGTCTAACCACTGCCGTGTATAGCCAATGCACAATTTTCGGTTTTAGACCCCACTTTTTTCCTATTACTTTTTCAACGAGTACAAAGCTACCGTGGCTTTTCTCGCCCTTTCTTGAATATTAACCTTACAGTTCAGCCTCCTGTCCAGAATAACGCCAAGGTATGTAGCACATTCACCAAAGGGAATTTGAATACCTTCTAAGGATATGGGCTTAACCGTGGGAATATACCTTGGGAAGGTATAGAAGCAGGACGATATTTTAAACTCAATGAAACTACTCGTATTATGTCAATTGTGATACCGCAGTGGTGAAATTCGGTCGCATCATTAACTGCTGCACGATTCCATGCTTAGCTGAATGACTAGGTGTCCTTTGTTAAGGGCGAGGCTTTTCCATTACGGTGAAACTAATTTTGGTATTCGGAAATACGCGAGTATGCTTATCATTGTAGCGCATTGTAGGCATAGTACTCACTTATCATTGCCTTTTAATATTTAACTTTATTAAAATTACCAAAAAAAAACTTGAATTTATATTTTCAAATTAAAATTAATTCAAATTTCATTAACATTTTCTTTATAGTTTCACTTTTAAACCGAATTGAACACCCGCATTGAAACTTTGGGGCCAGGTATTGATGGTAATGAAGACAGCGATGGTGATGATGCTAAAATTACAGCTGCTGTTTTCATTAAAGTATGATGTGCTGGTATCCGATGCTGACTCTTACTCCAATGATGATATTTGATAAAATCTGACCTACCCAAAGAAAAAAAAAAAAACAATGCAATATGTACTGCGAAAGCAAACAAACAAAAACTCTTTTCTCTCTCAAATCAATTTTCAAATCATTCATCACCTTAAAAAAAATCTGGGTGCTTGAAACTGCTTTGTTTGGTATCTAATAGGATTATGCTTTCACCTTTTCTTGGCTTTTGTTGCGGTAACCGAAAAGTAAATATTTATTTCTTCTATGATTATATGATGACTTAAATCCAGCATTTAGCAAGAGGCCAAACAATTAATGGTGGTGTTTTTATTTTGATTGAATTTTAGCTGATATTGCGAATTATCTGTGAGAGAATAATAAAATGTCCAAACAACAATACGGTTGGACCACCTGTAACGATGCGGGCGGAGTACCAAAGATGTAAAACAAAGAAAAACACAGAATTAAAAAAAAACACACACACACAAAATAAGATTATGTTGATTTCCATGCAACTGTATTTATTTGAAATGACTCATTTTAATAACATTTTTTAATTTGTTTGGTATGGTGGCTACAAAAATCAAAAGACTCAAGACACAAACGTATGGTGAACACTGGCAAAGGCAAAGAATTAATACACTCCCTATATGGATTTGAATGTTTAAATGTTGATTAATTATTGCCAAAACGTTAATGTTTTTGATTGTAGTGTGACAGGTGCTATCGAAATTGAATATAGTATATGGTTTTTCAACAAATTTCTTTACAAAGTAGCGTGAATTGAGGTTAATGCTATAAATTAGGTTTTATTTTATATATTACTTTGACTTTTTTGGTCTACTTTTTAAACAATTAAAAAGTAAGTTTTATTAATTTTTTCGTTTTTTTTTTCGATGTTATTATTTAACCTTAGAAGGTTTCCAAATGTATGAAACGGTTTGAATTGCCATATAGATAAAAGAACTAAAGGGTGATACGGTCAAAATTTGGCCAATATAAACTTGACGTATTTCTTTCAATTTTGCATTTAAAAAACCGGAACACCCCTCATTTTGAAGTTGTGTGTGTAGCATGTTGCTCCTATTTTGATTTTGGAATTAACTCTTCAGTTGTCAAAATGCCGTCCAAGCAAGAAGAGCAGCGTATCAAAATTTTGCTCGCGCATCGCGAAAATCCGAGCTACTCGCACGCAAAGCTGGCAAAATCGCTAAAAGTTGCCAAATCAACCGTTACAAATGTAATTAAAGTGTTTGGGGGACAGCCAGGAAGTCTGGATCGGGGGGAAATCGAAAACCGGAAGCCGCTGAGACGACAAAGAGAGTTGCCGGTAGTTTCAAGCGAAACCCTAACCTCTCTCTCCGAGATGCCGCAAAGCTAGGTGTATCGTCTACAACCGTGCATCGAGCCAAAAAACGAGCCGGACTATCGACTTACAAGAAGGTAGTGACTCCAAATCGCGATGATAAACAAAATACGACGGCCAAAGCGCGATCCCGGAGGCTGTACACGACGATGCTGACGAAGTTTGACTGCGTGGTAATGGACGACGAAACCTCCACACAAAAAAATTTCACGAAAATTTTTCCAATTAAAATTTAAATTGAGTTTTAAAAAATATTCAATTAAAATTTTAATTGATTCAACAAATTTTTTAATTGAAATAAAAAATCAATCACAAAAATAATAGTATCAATTAATTTTTTAATTGGATCAATTAACTTTTTAATTGACCTTCAATTAATTTTTTAATTGATACTATAATTTCTGTGATTGAAGACATTTCAATTAAAAATTTATTGGATCAATTAATTTCGTGATTGAATCAGAAAAAAAATTTTTTGTGTGTACGTCAAAGCCGACTACAAGCAGCTTCCGGGACAGGAGTTTTATACTGCAAAAGGAAGGGGAAAGGTAGCAGATATTTTCAAGCACATAAAACTGTCAAAGTTCGCAAAGAAATATCTGGTTTGGCAAGCCATCTGTACCTGTGGCTTGAAAAGCAGCATTTTCATGGCTTCCGGGACTGTCAGCCAAGAAATTTACGTGAAAGAGTGTTTGAATAAACGTCTGCTGCCTTTCCTGAAGAAACACTGTTGTTCCGGATTTGGCATCTTGCCATTACGGTAAAAAGGCCATGGAGTGGTACGCCGCCAACAACGTGTAGGTGGTTCCCAAGGACGAGAACCCTCCCAACACGCCAGATCTCCGCCCAATTGAGAAATACTGGGCTATTGTCAAGCGGAACCTAAAGAAGACCAAAAAAACTGCTAAGGACGAGCAGCAGTTGAAGGCAAACTGGCTTTCTGCGGCGAAGAAGTTGGACAAGGTGGCTGTACAAAATCGGATGGCAGGTGTCAACCGTGAGGCCCGGCAATTCGGATTTGGAAAAGCGAAAGCCTAACTGAATATTTTTCCTGAATTTTATACTAATTGAACTTGAAAAAGAAATTTAATTTGATTTTCTAAATACACGATTTCACCGATTTACACGCGTTTTCCCTTGACCAAATTTTGACCGTATGACCCTTTATATCCAACAGATTTTTTTTTTAAACAAGACACTACTATACTACTGCATTAGAGTCTAAAGCGTTTTTTACACAAGTAAGACAGCAATCGAAGTGCAATAATCAGTATGTACTTATAAACGCTGCAATTTATTTTTTTGCCCAATAACTTGACCTTTTTGCCCAATAACTCGATCTGCACGAAAAGTACGCCTTACCTCATTTTCATGAATCTTCCTTAAAACACCCTCATTTTTGGAAAATTTAGATTATTGTTAGAAAATTTTCATAAACATTAACGCTGACACACCGATATCACAAAAATAAGTAAATTATTTTCATTCGTTTTGTTTGTTAATGTTGGTTTACTCTTCAATCATTATTGTTGTTTCAGTTTAAAACCATGCATAGACTAAACTACAAGTGTAGCTTAACCAACAGAGGAAAAGTATGCTTGTCAAATTTATTTGGGCAAAGCCCTATAGACTGCAAGATGGTTGGATGGACAGCTGTTTTGGAATTACCATATTCCCCATTAGCATCATCTACTTGCAGCAAAACTATCAACCAATTATCAGAATAAATTCGGGTAATTCACTCAACCCAAAGTGAACTACTCTTGAACCTCCGACAAATTCAAGAAAATTTATTAGACACAATCAATTTTCACTTGTTAAAAAAATTGTAATTTGAAACAAAAAATTTGAGTTCAAAATTGCAAGAATGTCTTTAGTTTCATACGAAGTTCAAGATGTGTCATTTGTATTAAAATATACAAATTTAAAGAAATAATGAACTATTTTGTGAGAAGTTCGAATTTATTAAATCTTTATGCTTCATTATGCTTTTTTCTGTTTTGTAGTTCATTTGACTAACGTACGCAAAAAAATATTTGAGTAACGGAAACTTTCTCCAAACATTATAATTCCATAAACTAAGGTTAGGTTAGGTATAGTGGCAGCCCGATATTTCAGGCTCACTTAGATATCACAGTGGTGAACTTCTCTCTGACCACTGAGTGCTGCCCGATTCTATGTTAATCTCAATGACAAGGACCTCCTTTTTATAGCCGAGTCCGAACGACGTTGCACATTGCAGTGAAATCACTAGAGAAGCTTTGTAACACTCAGAAATGTCACCAGCATTTCTGAGGTGGGATAATCCATCCCACTATTTGAGGTTTGTCGAAACTGGGTTCGAACTCACGAACCCTAACAACCATACAAAAATGTATATATATAGATCCATTTAAACCGATCCCCAGATTTACTTAAGTAGCCACCTGGAGGAGGAAATTTCATCCGATTTGTTTCACATTTGGTACGTGATATTAGTATATACCCCCAGCAAAAAAAAGCGTCGTCAAAAAAGTAGTGAAAATGTTCTTTCTGGATCCGGAAGTGGTGCAAAATTGGCGCAGAAACGATGAATTTAACATGGGCTTGTCATAGGACGGATGTCCACCATTTCAACAGACGTTGCACTGAATTTGCATCACTTCTTAAGGTATGATGCGAATCCAGTGATTTGGATGTGAATAAAGAAATTTTGTGATTTTTTGACGAATAAATAATTTTTAAATTTTTTTATGATTTTTAATGCATTATAACGCTTGTTTGGGACGTTTGACATTAAATATTTTCAAAAATTCACAATTTTTTCGGCAAATTTTAAATAATTTGTACTATTTTATTAATTTTTAATCTGTTTTAAAACCATTTGAAACAACAAAAATTTAAATTTCCCGTTAAAAATATAAAAAAAGCGAGTTATAAAAAATTGACTCAAATGAACTTCCTGTGCAGTTAAAATAAAGAGCATCTTTGGGAGGACTTTTTTGGAAGTGCTTTTAAAGTTGTGCTTTAAGAAGAACTTCCAAATTTTTTGCTGGGGTCTTATAACCAAAATTGTTCCATATCCGTCGATAATTATGTATAGCCCCTATATAAACCGTTCCCAATATATGACCTTCGGAAAATCTTGAAGGACTAAATTGTATCCCACCCGGTTGTAATTAGAATATATGCCCATTTACAACCATTCAAATATTTGTCCATATCGTTCCATAATTATATATAGCTACCATATAAACCGATCCTTCCCAGATTTAATTTTGAAGCCTCATGAAGGAACAAATTTCATCTGATCCGCAATTTACCACCTTTTATTTACCACCCAACAAAAAAAAGCGTCGCCAAAAAAGGTAATGAAAATGTTCTCTTTGATCCGGAAGTGGTGCAAAATTGACGCAGAAGCCATGCATTTAACATGGGCTTGTCATAGGATGGAAGTCCTCCATTTCAAAAGCCGTTGCACTGAATTTGCATCACTTATTTAGGTGTGATCCGAATTCAATGTTTGGGATATAAATTAAAAAATTCTGTGATATTTTGTCAAATAAATAATTTTTATAATTTTTTATAATTGTTAATAGATTCTAACTCTAGTCGGAAACGCATGACCTCAAATATTTTTAAAAATGGACAATTTTTTCAAATTGGATTTAGCTTTTTTTTATAAAAAATTTGCAAATTTTATGAAATCTTACTTTGTTTTTAACCTATTTGAAACAAAAAACAAGTATATACGGCCGAAAGTTCGGCCAGGCCGAAGCTTATGTACCCTCCATCATGGATTGCGTAGAAACTTCTTCTGAACACTGCCATCCACAATCGAATTACTTAAGTTGCGGTAACGCTTGCCGATGGCAAGGTATCTTAAAACCTCCTAACACCATCTTATAAATTGTATGTAAGTCCATACGTGGTATATATTAAATCAAAAAAGATCGATCCAATACGTATACAATTCATTTTGACAAAGTGGACATAAAATTTTGACAAAATTTTCTACAGAAATAAAATTTTAACAAAATTTTCTATAGAAATAAAATTTTCACAAAATTTTCTATAGAAATAAAAATTTTGACAAAATTTTCTATAGAAAGAAAATTTTGACAAAAATTTCTACAGAAATAAAATTTTAACAAAATTTTCTATAGAAATAAACTTTTGACAAAATTTTCTATAGAAATAAAATCTTGGTAGATTATTTTTGGCTCGAGTGGCAACCATGATTATGAACCGAATAAAATTTGAACAAAATTTTCTATAGAAATAAAATTGTGACAAAATTTTCTATAGAAATAAAATTTTGACAAAATTTTCTATAGAAATAAAATATTGGTAGATTATTTTTGGCTATAGTGGCAACCATGATTATGAACCGATATGGACCAATTTTTGTGTGATTGGACCAATTTTGGTATGGTTGTTAGCGACCATATACTAACACCACGTTCCTAATTTTAACCGGATCGGATGAATTTTGCTCCTCCAAGATGCTCCGGAGGTCAAACCTGGAGAACGTTTTATATGGGGGCTATATATAATTATGGACGATATGGACCAATTTTGACAAAAATTTCTACAGAAATAAAATTTTAACAAAATTTTCTATAGAAATAAACTTTTGACAAAATTTTCTATAGAAATAAAATCTTGGTAGATTATTTTTGGCTCGAGTGGCAACCATGATTATGAACCGAATAAAATTTGAACAAAATTTTCTATAGAAATAAAATTGTGACAAAATTTTCTATAGAAATAAAATTTTGACAAAATTTTCTATAGAAATAAAATTTTGGTAGATTATTTTTGGCTATAGTGGCAACCATGATTATGAACCGATATGGACCAATTTTTGTGTGATTGGACCAATTTTGGTATGGTTGTTAGCGACCATATACTAACACCACGTTCCTAATTTTAACCGGATCGGATGAATTTTGCTCCTCCAAGATGCTCCGGAGGTCAAACCTGGAGAACGTTTTATATGGGGGCTATATATAATTATGGACCGATATGGACCAATTGTGGCACGGTTGTTAAAGATCATATACTAACACCATGTTCCAAATTACAACCAGATTGGATGAAATTTGCTTCTCTTGGAGACTTCGCAAGCCAAATCTGGGGATCGGTTTATATGGGGGCTATATATAATTATGAACCGATGTGGACCAATTTTTGCATGATTGTTAGAGACCATATACCAACATCATGTACCAAATTTCAGGCGGATCGGATGAAATTTGTTTCTCTTTGAGGCACCGCAACCCAAATCTGGGGATCGGTTTATATGGGGGCTATATATAATTAAGGACCAATATGCACCAATTTTTGCATGGTTGGTAGAGACCATATACCAACATCATGTACGAAATTTCACCCGGATCGGATGAAATTTTCTTCTCTTTGAGGCTCCGCAAGCCAAATCTGGGGATCGGTTTATATGGGGGCTATATATAATTATGGACCGATGTGGACCAATTTTTGCATGGTTGTTAGAGACCATATACCAACACCATGTACCAAATTTCGAACTCACGAACCCTAACAACCATACAAAAATGTATATATATAGATCCATTTAAACCGATCCCCAGATTTACTTAAGTAGCCACCTGGAGGAGGAAATTTCATCCGATTTGTTTCACATTTGGTACGTGATATTAGTATATACCCCCAGCAAAAAAAAGCGTCGTCAAAAAAGTAGTGAAAATGTTCTTTCTGGATCCGGAAGTGGTGCAAAATTGGCGCAGAAACGATGAATTTAACATGGGCTTGTCATAGGACGGATGTCCACCATTTCAACAGACGTTGCACTGAATTTGCATCACTTCTTAAGGTATGATGCGAATCCAGTGATTTGGATGTGAATAAAGAAATTTTGTGATTTTTTGACGAATAAATAATTTTTAAATTTTTTTATGATTTTTAATGCATTATAACGCTTGTTTGGGACGTTTGACATTAAATATTTTCAAAAATTCACAATTTTTTCGGCAAATTTTAAATAATTTGTACTATTTTATTAATTTTTAATCTGTTTTAAAACCATTTGAAACAACAAAATTTTAAATTTCCCGTTAAAAATATAAAAAAAGCGAGTTATAAAAAATTGACTCAAATGAACTTCCTGTGCAGTTAAAATAAAGAGCATCTTTGGGAGGACTTTTTTGGAAGTGCTTTTAAAGTTGTGCTTTAAGAAGAACTTCCAAATTTTTTGCTGGGGTCTTATAACCAAAATTGTTCCATATCCGTCGATAATTATGTATAGCCCCTATATAAACCGTTCCCAATATATGACCTTCGGAAAATCTTGAAGGACTAAATTGTATCCCACCCGGTTGTAATTAGAATATATGCCCATTTACAACCATTCAAATATTTGTCCATATCGTTCCATAATTATATATAGCTACCATATAAACCGATCCTTCCCAGATTTAATTTTGAAGCCTCATGAAGGAACAAATTTCATCTGATCCGCAATTTACCACCTTTTATTTACCACCCAACAAAAAAAAGCGTCGCCAAAAAAGGTAATGAAAATGTTCTCTTTGATCCGGAAGTGGTGCAAAATTGACGCAGAAGCCATGCATTTAACATGGGCTTGTCATAGGATGGAAGTCCTCCATTTCAAAAGCCGTTGCACTGAATTTGCATCACTTATTTAGGTGTGATCCGAATTCAATGTTTGGGATATAAATTAAAAAATTCTGTGATATTTTGTCAAATAAATAATTTTTATAATTTTTTATAATTGTTAATAGATTCTAACTCTAGTCGGAAACGCATGACCTCAAATATTTTTAAAAATGGACAATTTTTTCAAATTGGATTTAGCTTTTTTTTATAAAAAATTTGCAAATTTTATGAAATCTTACTTTGTTTTTAACCTATTTGAAACAAAAAACAAGTATATACGGCCGAAAGTTCGGCCAGGCCGAAGCTTATGTACCCTCCATCATGGATTGCGTAGAAACTTCTTCTGAACACTGCCATCCACAATCGAATTACTTAAGTTGCGGTAACGCTTGCCGATGGCAAGGTATCTTAAAACCTCCTAACACCATCTTATAAATTGTATGTAAGTCCATACGTGGTATATATTAAATCAAAAAAGATCGATCCAATACGTATACAATTCATTTTGACAAAGTGGACATAAAATTTTGACAAAATTTTCTACAGAAATAAAATTTTAACAAAATTTTCTATAGAAATAAAATTTTCACAAAATTTTCTATAGAAATAAAAATTTTGACAAAATTTTCTATAGAAAGAAAATTTTGACAAAAATTTCTACAGAAATAAAATTTTAACAAAATTTTCTATAGAAATAAACTTTTGACAAAATTTTCTATAGAAATAAAATCTTGGTAGATTATTTTTGGCTCGAGTGGCAACCATGATTATGAACCGAATAAAATTTGAACAAAATTTTCTATAGAAATAAAATTGTGACAAAATTTTCTATAGAAATAAAATTTTGACAAAATTTTCTATAGAAATAAAATATTGGTAGATTATTTTTGGCTATAGTGGCAACCATGATTATGAACCGATATGGACCAATTTTTGTGTGATTGGACCAATTTTGGTATGGTTGTTAGCGACCATATACTAACACCACGTTCCTAATTTTAACCGGATCGGATGAATTTTGCTCCTCCAAGATGCTCCGGAGGTCAAACCTGGAGAACGTTTTATATGGGGGCTATATATAATTATGGACCGATATGGACCAATTGTGGCACGGTTGTTAAAGATCATATACTAACACCATGTTCCAAATTACAACCAGATTGGATGAAATTTGCTTCTCTTGGAGACTTCGCAAGCCAAATCTGGGGATCGGTTTATATGGGGGCTATATATAATTATGAACCGATGTGGACCAATTTTTGCATGATTGTTAGAGACCATATACCAACATCATGTACCAAATTTCAGGCGGATCGGATGAAATTTGTTTCTCTTTGAGGCACCGCAACCCAAATCTGGGGATCGGTTTATATGGGCGCTATATATAATTATGGACCGATGTGGACCAATTTTTGCACGGTTGTTAGAGACATATGGTCCATGTACCAAATTTCAGCCGGAGCGGATGCAATATGCTTCTCTTAGAGGCTCCACAAGCCAAATCTGGGGATCGGTTTATATGGGGGCTATATATAATTAAGGACCAATATGCACCAATTTTTGCATGGTTGGTAGAGACCATATACCAACATCATGTACGAAATTTCACCCGGATCGGATGAAATTTTCTTCTCTTTGAGGCTCCGCAAGCCAAATCTGGGGATCGGTTTATATGGGGGCTATATATAATTATGGACCGATGTGGACCAATTTTTGCATGGTTGTTAGAGACCATATACCAACACCATGTACCAAATTTCAGGCAGATCGGATGAAATTTGCTTCTCTTTTAGGCTCCGCAAGCCAAATCTGGGGATCGGTTTATATGGGGGCTATATATAATTATGGACCGATGTGGACCAATTTTTGCATGGTTGTTAGAGACCATATAGAAACACCATATACCAAATTTCAGCCGGATCGGATGAAATATGCTTTTGTTAGAGGCTCCACAAGCCAAATCTGAGGGTCCCTTTATATGGGGGCTATACGTAAAAGTGGACCGATATGGCCCATTTTCAATACCATACGACCTACGTCGATAACAACTACTTGTGCCAAGTTTCAAGTCGATAGCTTGTTTCGTTCGGAAGTTAGCGTGATTTCAACAGACGGACGGACGGACGGACGGACATGCTTAGATCGACTCAGAATTTCACCACGACCCAGAATATATATACTTTATGGGGTCTTAGAGCAATATTTCGATGTGTTACAAACGGAATGACAAAGTTAATATACCCCCATCCTATGATGGAGGGTATAAAAAAATAAAATTACCCACTAAAAGTATGTAAAAACCAATTAATAAAAAATTGAATTAAAAGAACTTCCTGGGTAGTTAAAATAAAGAACATCATTGGGAGTGCATCTTCTGGAAGTGATTTTAAAGTTGTGCCTTAGGAAGCAATTTTTTTGCTGGCCATGTAAAAGCTGGTTCATATCGCTTCTTAATTATTTATAGACACCTCAAATATATACCGATCCAATCACCTCCTGAATCGATCTAGCGCTTGGTGTCTGTCCGTCTGTCCATATATTTATTATTCACATGATTCCCGTCGCAATTATTAACCGATTTTGATACAATTTGGTACAAGGTATTTTAGGGCATTGCTGTTCAGATTGTGATTAATCTCCCATAAACAGGTATCCCATAATGTTCTTAAATATTGAAATGCGATTTACCTTCCAAACCTATACCATTAATACCCCATCCCACAAACAATGTTTACTAATTCGGTAGGGGTGGTTTAGGGTATGATATAGTCGGCCCCGCCCGACTTTCTACTTTACTTACTTGTTGATAAATAATTTCGATATGCTACAAACGAACTTATTATTTTCCTATATCATCATTTAAAGCTATATAAACAAATTCAATGAAATCTGTAGGATTGAATAGAAAACCACTTATATTAATGTTGCTTACTTTTATAGTTGAGATAATTAACGTAGATATTGAAAGCCATTCTTTCATAGATAGTTATTAAAAATCCAGAAATGATTAATGTTCCTGAACTCACTTCGACAATAAAGAAACAAATCTTAACTTCACTTACTTTCATTCTACAATTTTTCCTATAAAAAATAATAAAATACAAACAAGACGACAAATTCATTGGTAGCCACAAAACATATCTTATAACCATAGTCGTTACAAAAAGTTTCACTTGTTACTTTTCTTATGGATTAATGGAACCATCCATCGTTTGTTTGCTTTTCCACCCATATTAATTTTGCCATTCGAACTACTTGATATTATTGAATGGACTCAATGTAAACCAAAAATGCCACCTAAAATGAAAAATTGATGAACTTTTCATATCAGCAAACCACTGCAGTCAAATAGACAAATAAACAGACAGCATACTGGAGGGTATTTTTGCATTGGGACATAGAGCATAACTACCGAACGACCACCCACCTACACTTTTGGGTAAAGGAGTATAGGCCATATGTACGAGTATGTTTGGACGTTTCACCGATATTTTTTTTTCCTGAATCACTCTAATAGTAATAAAAATTCATGCATTCGATTGGATTGGAATATCTCTGCCCACAAAGTTTAGAGATTCGTTTCGATGGCAGTTTATTTGTTTATTTAATTCTTTGGCACAAAAAGAGGTAACGTCTTCCATGATTTTCGATATACTATGCCAAACGAAATGGCATTGTAGATTCTACAATCCATTGGATCATATAAAATAGAGCTGCAAAGATACTGCAAATTTGAAATGGCAAAAGAAAATTTGTGTAATGCATGTATTATCTATAAGTTGAGCTCGTTTTCAACTGCGAAATCGTTAAAGATTCAAATTAGGCCAGATTCTGTTATACACGTTAACATATATTGCCAATCCTGCAGAAGGATGATTAGCGAGACTTCTACTCCAATTCTCTTTTACAGTGGGGAGTTTATAGCCTTGAACCGACGAACTTTGTTACTTCCTTTTCCGTAGTGTTTTAATTTGTGTTTAGTGTTCAACAGAAATCGGCTTGAGCCTGTTATATCTCAGCCTGTTATGGTTTCTGCTCGTGAAAAACCAGTGTCCATTTCATATATCATGCATGATAATTTGGTCGTTTTATTGTTTCGCAATCTATCCGTCCAATCATTCAAAGAGTTCATTCAAAGCTTTATTCGTATTCATCTAAAGTTTTTATCATTCAATACCCGAGTAAGTGGTTAAGTGAATTATTACAAATTCAATGGAAGTTTGACCAAAGAAAATTTTAAAGGAAAAGACATTTTGTATAAATATTATCATATGGTAATTTTCATCTACCAAAGAGCAATTACAAATTCCTCCTCGGCGAAGTAACGAAACGTAAATGATCCTAGGGTTTCGCGTGCAATTAAGGTTTGGGATTCCACAGGTGCCTGCGGGTAGCGAGTTTATTGTCTGTTAGTAAAGTTTTTCATTGGTAGAAATTTACAATGTCAATTTGTTAGTAATCTGCTACACCAGGCATCGTTAGTGGTATAAAGTGACAATCTACCATATTTGGCAGATTTGACATTCCTTTCAATATTGCCGTCAACAAGTTATCTTTACAATCTTCAATATCCCAAGTTTAGGTAGAGTGGTTACCCATTATTTAGGATTCACTTAGATTATGCAGTCTAATGTGATACCACAGTGGTGAACTTATCCCTTATCACAGAAAGTGGTGAACTTATCCCTTATCTGCCCGATGAAATTTTTATCACAATGGAAAGGAACATCTTTTTTTATAGCCGAACGGCGTTTAATATTAGGTTAGGTTATGTGGCAGCCCGATGTATTAGGCTCACTTAGACTCCATTGTGATACCACAGTGGTGAACTTCTCTCTTATCACTGAGCGCTGCCCGATTCCATGTTAAGCTCAATGACAAGGGACCTCCTTTTTATAGCCGAGTCCGAACGGCGTTCCACATTCCAGTGAAACCACTTAGAGAAGCTTTGAAACCCTCAGAAATGTCACCAGCATTACTGAGGTGGGATAATCCACCGCTGAAAAACTTGTTGGTGTTCGGTCGTAGCAGGAATCGAACCCACGACCTTGTGTATGCAAGGCGGGCATGCTAACCATTGCACCACGGTGGCTCCCGTGTTTAATATTGCAGTGAGACCATATAGAGAAGCTTTGAAACTCCCCGTATTACTGGAAAACCCACCGCTGAAAAACATCTTGGTGTACGGTCTAGCTAACCATTGCACCAAATGTTTAAAGACAATAGATGCGGCATGACACTAAGAGCACATCTAACTGGATATTGACACCGTTCAATGAACTGTGTTCTCATTGTCCTTTACTGGACACTTTTTGCAGGGATATCATGGACTGCATCGATTGCGTAATTACTGTGAGCAAAACCTTATTCATGGCATGGACAATTGCAAACATTATTCCATTCCAAAAGGTAAAGGAAATTTGCGTCCTATTGCATCGTTGATATCCGAAGTTCTAAAGAAATGTTATATTTATACAGTAACCGATTATTGATCGAAATATCAGCAGTTCATATTAAAGCAATATAAAATCCAAAAATAATGCTAATGACATTAAGTGTCCTTGGTATGTTCAAAATACAATTGCTGGGTTCAAGAAGTTGGTATAGAGGGATCTACAATGTATCGAAACATTGTACTATATAAATTTCATTTCGAATACTTCCTTTTGGATCCACAGATTTTGAATTGCAACCAAACCAGGTGATAATTGCGGCTTGCATGGCCTTAACAAGTCAAATCGGGAGACTGGTCCATTTCAAAAAATTGACCCGATATTTACAAAAACAAAAACTTTAAACCCAAAAAAAAGAACTTTAAGTCTAAAGGTGGGTATTAAGTTCGAGTTTAGCCGCTAAAATCGTAATTTTTCACGATTACTTTTTTTAATAATCCATTTTATGGAATACAACCTTCGTGAAAATTCGCTTTGGGCTCTTCTCGATCAAGTTCTAATTAAATCAAAAATTGGTCCACATCGGTCCATAATTATATATAGCCCCCATATAAACCGATCCCCAGATTTGGCTTGAGGAGCCTCAAAGAGAAGCAAATTTCATCCGATTCGGCTGAAATTTGGTACATGGTGTTGGTATATGGTCTCTAATAATCATGCAAAAATTGGTCCACTTCGGTCCATAATTATATATAGCCCCCATATAAACCGATCCCCAGATTTGGCTTGCGGAGCCTCAATGAGAAGCAAATTTCATCCGATTCGGCTGAAATATGGTACATGGTGTTGGTATATGATGTCCCACAACCATGCAAAAATTGGTCCACATCGGTCCATAATTATGTATAGCCCCCATATAAACCGATCCCCAGATTTAGCATGCGGAGGCTCAAAGAGAAGCAAATTTCATCCGATCCGGTTGAAATTTGGAACATGGTGTTAGTATATGGTCTCTAACAACCGTATCAGAATTGGTCCATATCGGTACATAATTATATATAGCCCCCATATAACAGGTTGGCTGATAAGTCCCCGGTCTAACAAAGAAAAACACATTTTTTTGTCAAAATTCGTTTTTATTATTCAACATAGTTCCCTTCAAGAGCGATACAACGATTATTTATAACGACCTTCTAATTGTTTGATACCATTTTGGTAGTACTCCTTCGGGTTTGCCTCAAAATAGGCCTCAGTTTCGACAATCACCTCTTCATTGCAGCCAAATTTTTTCCCTGCGAGCATGCTTTTGAGGTCTGAGATCAAGAAAAAGTCGCTGGGCGCCAGATCGGTGGGTGGGGAAGCAATTCGAAGCCCAATTCATTAATTTTTGCCATCGTTCTCAATGACTTGTGGCACGGTGCGTTGTCTTGGTGGAACAAGACTTTTTTCTTCTTCATATGGGGCCGTTTTGCCGCGATTTCGACCTTCAAACGCTCCAATAACGCCATATAATAGTCACTGTTGATGGTTTTTTCCCTTCACAAGATAATCGATAAAAATTATTTCATGCGCATCCCAATAAACAGAGGCCATTACTTTTCAAGCGGACTTTTGAGTCTTTCCACGCTTCGGAGACGGTTCACCGGTCGCTGTCCACTCAGCCGACTGTCGATTGGACTCAGGAGTGTAGTGATGGAGCCATGTTTCATCCATTGTCACATATCGACGGAAAAACTCGGGTGTATTACGAGTTAACAACTGCAAACACCGCTCAGAATCATCAACACGTTGTTGTTTTTGGTCAAATGTGAGCTCGCGCGGCACCCATTTGCACAGAGCTTCCGCATATCCAAATATTGATGAATGATATGAACCAAAACGTTCCTTTAATATCTTTAAGGCATCTGCTATCTCGATCAACTTCATTTTACGGTCATTCAAAATCAATTTGTGGATTTTTTTGATGTTTTCGTCGGTAACCACCTCTTTCGGGCTGATTTCACCACGCTTGAATTTTGCGTACCAATCAATTATTGTTGATTTCCCTGGGGCAGAGTCCGGAAACTCATTATCAAGTTTTTGCTTCCACCGTATTTTTTCCCTTCAGAAAACAGAATTTTATCAAAACACGAAATTCCTTTTTTTCCATTTTTTCATATCAGCCAACCTGGTAAACCGTTCTCCAGATTAGACCTCCGGAGCCTCTTGGCGCAGCAAAATTCATCCGATCCGGTTCAAATTTGGAACGTGGTGTTAGTATATGGCCGCTAACAACCATACCAAAATTGGTCCATATCAGTCTATAGTTAGGTTAAAGTGGCAGCCCGATTAAGTCTGAGACTCACTTAGAATATTCAGTCCATTGCGTTACCGCAACGCAAGTAATTCGATTGTGGATGGCAGTGTTTAGAGAAGAGAAAGTCGGCTAATGCCTGGGGTGGAAAAAACATGGGAAACAATTAAATTTGAAACAATTTTTAGGCAAATATATTTATGATTTATCGGTCGACACATATACATTAGAAGTATAGCAAAATTTAAGTCATTTCTAAAAGTTTTCGATTTTTACAAAGATTATGTGAGTATTTTAGAAATTTTTGCCCAAATCGTTAAAACATATATATATGGGAGCTATATCTAAATCTGAACCGATTTCAACCAATTTAGACATGCATAGTTACTATGTAAATTCTACTCCATGTTTCGCGTAAATCGCATTACAACTTTGACCTCTGTGGTCATATGACTGAAAACCGGGCGAAAGATATATGGGAGATATATCGAAAACATAACCGATTTCATCCAAAATTGGCATGCATACAAAGAACTTTACTTCTACTCCCTGTGCAAAGTTTCAAGTAAATCGGATTTAAACTTTGTCCTCTGTGATTATATGAGCGTGAATAAGGCGAAAGATATATATGGGAGCTATATCTACATCTGAACCGATTTCAACCAAATTTGACACGAACAGTTAATTCTACTCACTGTGCAAAATTTATCTTAAATCGGAGTAAAACTATGGCCTCAGTAGTCATATGAGTGAAAATCGGGCGAATGATATATATGAGAGGTATATCTAAATCTGAACCGATTTAAACCAAATTTGGCACGCACCGTAATTTCTGTGCAACATTTCGCATAAATCGGAGTAAAAATCTGGCTAAGTACATATCAGGCGAAAGATATATGGGAGCTACACCTAAATCTGAACCGATTATTTCGCAAACTCGAAAAGGTTCTATTCTGGTCCAAACACATACTTGTGCCAAATTTTGAAGTCGATCGGACTAAAACTGCGACCTAAATATGTTCACAGACAGACAGACATGGCTAAATCGACGCAAGGGCCCACCCTGAGCATTTTCGCCGAAGACATCATTTGCCTATCTCGTCTCCTGCTGGGTGTTGTAAACATATGCACTAACTTATAACAATTTTGAAGCAACGGCGGTAGCGTGTTTACAGCCAGACAGACTGCCGTCAATAGATCGTCTTAGGATTTTACTCTTATCAAGAATATTTATGAATTTCATAGTCAAAAAATCGATATTGCAATGTGTTAAAAAGCGTATCATACCCCCATCACCATTCTACGGCTAGGTTAGGTATAGTGGCAGTCCGTTATTTCAGGCCTACTTAGACTATTCAGTTCATTGTAAAGCCAGGCGTGGTGAATTATCTCTTATCAATGAGTGCTGCCCGATTCTGTGTATAGCTCAATCACAAAAGACCTTATTGTTACAGCCGAGTCCAAACGAAATACTAAGAAATATCACCAGGATTACCGGAAAGGGACAAAACACCACTAGAAAACTATGGTATTTCGTCGAAACTGTGATTGTAAGGCTAACCATCACTGTGGTTCCAATCTTATGGTGTTATCTATAAAAATCCCGGAAATTAAAATAATCAACGGGAAACCCTTCCGAATGTATATAAGCAAATAGATATTGTTTATGGTAAAGATTGTAACAAGTGACCCATGTTCGTTGGTGGCATCTACATCTACAACGTTTTCCACCTTATATTAACCAATGCAAAATGCTGTAGTTCTTCACTTTGCCTGCAAAGAGACGATGGAATGTTACATCTACAATCACAAAGAATGACTTTGCCAAGAGCATCATGAAATGGTGGACAGAAGTTAAATGTCGATATTTCAAAGATAAGTGCTGCTATATACTACCCCTCCACCGAGGCCACTTCTTAGCTCAGCTCTTTAATATTTTCTTCGTAGTTTAAGCCATCCTACCATTTAGCCATATATGCGTTGGCTTTATTTATAGCCATGGCTAGATTATAAAATCGTATGCTAACTTCTTTAGTAACCCCTGGTGAAAAAAAACAAACCATGACAAATACAATGGTAGTAATGGGTGAGTGGTGCACTTTCGCATTTTGCCATTTCCTAGAGATGGCTGTATTTGCACCGCTCCGCATCGCATCACAGAAGGTGGCCAAGAGTAATGATAGTGATGTGTCCAACAAACTACATTCGGATCTATAGGTCAATTCACCAAGCAAATAGTCAGTGTTGCTCTATACGGGATGGTAATAAGTACGAATATTGACCACGTATGTTAGTTGGCATCATGTTCCTTGAACGCCTCCGCTATTGTGGCACGTACCCGAAAAATTCCCATTGCTGATGTAAACAAATTCAAACAACAACTATCGCTTTTTTCGGCTCTTTCATATGTTTGATACAGAAGCTTCTTGTTTTTTTCTGGTGGTGGCCTGAAACCTGTTATCCAATTGATATGATTGTGGCAAATATAAAAGCTAACGTAAATGATGGAGGACTCAAGGAGATTCGCAAAATGAAAACGAACCTGACACACAAGAGGGCAAATATTCACTCCTTTACTCCATTATTGTTTATGCATTACGTGCTGCATTTGTTGCTGGGAAGATACTGAGAATCATGATGGAGACGAGGACGAGGTTGACGTTTGCCATAAAGATTATAAGTTTTAAAGTTTTAGTGGATTTTGTGTGGCAGCAGCTACTGTTCGTTTCATTTTCTTTCTCATCTCTGGCGATGATCATAGGGTATAGTCTTAGATTTGAGGTTTTATTGAAGCTATTCATTTTTATATACAAAGTAGTTTCAAAGTATATTTCTCACATTTTGTAATTCACTCTAGCGATACGGTATGATAAGAACTGGAATTTTCGAAAAGTGTCAACAATGTCATTCATAGAAAATATCTTCTAAATGACATTCGTTATAGCAGGAGTGATAAGAGATGGAATAGTTCGGGATATATATACGCATCAGACAATACTTAAACTATATGAAAGTTATAAGCTCAGTACATGGCTTTCATTTTCAGTATGTGTCATTTTCCGGTATTGTTAACAACATAGACTTTTTTGATTTTCAATATGTTAAATTATGTTTGGTACAGTAGCAGCCCGTTATTTCAGGCTCACTTAGACTATTCAGGCCATTGTGATACCATAGTGGTGAACTACTCTCTTATCAATGAGTGCTGGCCAGACTGTACTATTTTGGATTTAACGTGGGATAAGTGGTGATTTTGATGTGGAAGAGATGGAGAAGTTGAAGTGCTGAATTGGAGATATTACTCGATGAGGACTCGCAAAACACTCTAGAAGGACTTGCTAAATCGTTCGATATGGCAACCATACCTAACTAGGCTCATATCGGTCTATAGTTATATATGACCCTCAGATAAATCGATCCCTAATCACACAAAATTGGTCCATATCGGTTCATAATTGTATATAGGCCCCATATAAGCGACCCCCATATTTCAATTCTGGCTCTCTACAATTATGAACTTGATATGGACCAATTTTTGTGTGATTAGGGATCGATTTATCTGAGGGCCATATATAACTATAGACCGATATGAACCTAGTTAGGTATGGTTCTTAACGGCCATATACTAGCACAATGTACCAAATTTCAACTGACTCGGATGAAATTTGCTCCTCCAAGAGGATCCAAAACCAAATCTCGGGATCGGTTTCTACCAGATCGAATGAATGTGGTTTCTCCAAAAGGCACCGGAGGTCAAATCTGGGGATCGGTTTATATGGGCGCTATATATAATTATGGACTGATATGAACCAATTCCTGCATAGTTATTGGATACCATATAACATACTAACATCACGTACCAAATTTCAACTGAATCTGAAGAATTTTGGTCTTCCAAGAGGCTCCGGGGGTCAAATCTGGTGATCGGTTTATATGGGGGCTATATATAATTATGAACCGATGTGGGCCAAGTTTTGCATAGTCATTAGAGACCATATACTAACACCATGTACCAAATTTCAGCCAGATCGGATGAAATTTGCTTCTCTTAGAGGCTTCGCAAGCCAAATTTTGGGGCCCGTTTATACGGTGGCTATTTGTAAAAGTGGACCGATATGACCCATTTGCAATACCATCCGACCTACATCAATAACAACTACTTGTGCCAAGTTTCAAGTCGATAGCTTGTTTCGTTCGGAAGTTAGCGTGATTTCAACAGACGGACGGACATGCTCAGATCGACTCAGAATTTCACCACGACCCAGAATATATATACTTTATGGGGTCTTAGAGCAATATTTCGATGTGTTACAAATATAATGACAAAGTTAATATACCCCCATCCTATGGTGGAGGGTATACAAATTAAGTTTAACAGAGAATTGTGTCTTAAATTTGTCTTTGCTTCAGTTCTCCATCATTACTGTAAAGACAAAATCATTGGAACCGGGCATGTGTTTTTTAACGTGGACTATAACCATTGAAGTTCAAAAAGTGCAAGAGCTCTGAGATGCACAAGGAGTTTCTTCACTTGCACGAAAGAGGCCACATTCAAAAAAAGTTTACTTGGATCAAAGGTTTGGGTATTGATTCCGAACCAAAGATGCGGCTTCTTAAATATAAAATAAATTAATTATTCTCTTTTTGCGGTATATTGATAAAGCTATTCACAGGCAAACAAATTTCAGTTTAAAAATCCAAGTTATAACTGATAGGACTGATATGAACCAATTCCTGCATAGTTATTGGATACCATATAACATACTAACATCACGTACCAAATTTCAACTGAATCTGAAGAATTTTGGTCTTCCAAGAGGCTCCGGGGGTCAAATCTGGTGATCGGTTTATATGGGGGCTATATATAATTATGAACCGATGTGGGCCAAGTTTTGCATGGTCATTAGAGACCATATACTAACACCATGTACCAAATTTCAGCCAGATCGGATGAAATTTGCTTCTCTTAGAGGCTTCGCAAGCCAAATTTTGGGGCCCGTTTATATGGTGGCTATTTGTAAAAGTGAACCGATAAGGCCCATTTGCAATACCATCCGACCTACATCAATAACAACTACTTGTGCCAAGTTTCAAGTCGATAGCTTGTTTCGTTCGGAAGTTAGCGTGATTTCAACAGACGGACGGACATGCTCAGATCGACTCAGAATTTCACCACGACCCAGAATATATATATACTTTATGGGGTCTTAGAGCAATATTTCGATGTGTTACAAATAGAATGACAAAGTTAATATACCCCCATCCAATGGTGGAGGGTATACAAATTAAGTTTAACAGAGAATTGTGTCTTAAATTTGTCTTTGCTTCAGTTCTCCATCATTACTGTAAAGACAAAATCATTGGAACCGGGCATGTATTTTTTAACGTGGACTATAACCATTGAAGTTCAAAAAGTGCAAGAGCTCTGAGATGCACAAGGAGTTTCTTCACTTGCACGAAAGAGGCCACATTCAAAAAAAGTTTACTTGGATCAAAGGTTTGGGTATTGATTCCGAACCAAAGATGCGGCTTCTTATATATAAAATAAATTAATTATTCTCTTTTCGCGGTATATTGATAAAGCTATTCACAGGCAAACAAATTTCAGTTTAAAAATCCAAGTTATAACGGAAACTTCAAAGTAAAAATATTTTCTTAATTAAAAAACCAACTGTAAACCAAACATGATAAATCCTCAAAATAATTTTATATTTGAAGTGTTTTTATCTTAAATCTTAAGATTCAATATATCAGTTAATTTAAGAACGATTTCTTTAAACCAGAAATGAGTTTTTTACTTTAATGAAAATTTGCCTTAGTTCAAATTTCCAAAATTTATGTCCTAAATTTAAAAGAATGTGTTTTTTGTAAAGGCAATATTCTTAAATACTTGGCACGGACAGACAAATACTTCACCTGCAGATTATGAACATGCCAATAGCCTTGGCTTCAAAGATGAACAAAATGTCAATCATCTCAAGACGGCGCTTTCACTTTCATGCAGCGTATAATGGCTTTACGACCGTTTGAACAAATATAAAATTTAATTTATGTCATGTCCGACATATTCTGGTTTTGAGGAGGAAGCCAAAAATGGGTCGATTCACGAATTGAGTTAAAATATGAGTAAACTTCCTATCGCGGTATCTGTATGTTTTTAGGAAGATTGTGGCTAGCAATGAGATATGCCTCAATTGAGAAATCTGCACCCAGAAAAGTAATATGATAACCTCAAACATGTTTCAAGAGCAAAATATTATTTTTGGATGGTGACCATGTAACATGTTCACCGCAATCATGTTATTTTCTCAGAAATTATGTATATGTTTTCGGAAAGCATGTTATATTTGACGTTATCATATTCCTTCTCTGGGTGTGTCATAATTTTTCCGGATACATTCTAAAACACTTGAAAAAATCCCCCATTTTTAATTTGTGCTACCAATAGTTGATCTGCACTGATATGTGCACTCGCAACCAAACTACTTTTGTGTAATAATTTTTGGTAGAATAAATATGTTCATTACAAACATATTTTATTTCCCTGTAAAAATGTTTTCAAATGTCGTTGAAACAGCTATAGATCATCGTATGTCCCTGTGTGTATACGCTTCAATTTTTTATGGGCTTACCATACCACTCCTCTCAACTTTACCATATCACTTTTCTGGTAGGTGTGGTCCTTCTATCACAGCAATTTTGAGAGCACTTGCTTGAAGATTCGATTGCTTGGCCGTTATTTTCTTCGCATTGATCATACACTTAGGAGTAACCATGAAGTCTTAGTTGATGATGATGTCCATCATCATCATCGTCATCGCCACCAAAACGCCCACTTTATTTAATCCTAATGTTGATGCAGCTTCTGTTTTCTTAATCCTGTCGTGAGTTAAATGCATGTTGAAGGGGGCCCACTTTGTTTCTTAGCTAAGATTTAGCTCGTTTTTGTGTGAGCTTCAGTTTAGCCATAATAAAATGACTGATGATTTCCGCGTTAAATCTTTGGCCACAATTGAATGCAATTTTTCTTAAAGGTTTTTATTTTCCTTCCTTCGATTGAGTGCATGATGATACCGTAATAGTTCAGATCAGTGCCTCTACAGCCTCCTCTTTTGTATGGCTACTGGTTTTGAATGAGGTTTTATTTATTATTTTTTTCTGTTTTTGATTTTCATAGCAAAGAGGGCGTGTAGAGTTTAGGCAAAATGTCCATTGTAAATATGAAACATTTGAATAGAGTTAAGACAAATGGGAAAACTTGGGCAGATTGTTGTTAAAATCTATGGTTATTGTTTGACAGTTTTATTGCTACTGTACTACTGCACTGTAATGGAGATGAGGCGAAAGCAGCCCATTTTGAGAAATAACAATAGATGAAAGAAAATTAACAACTGATCAAATGCATCTGGGGAAATATTAAAATTCATATCCAAGATAATATTGATAGGGTTTATGATTCATAATCTATTTGAGAGAAATTTTATATAATAGTACTTGTAGTGACTTAAGGTTTTTAAGTCTAAAAACATGATATATGCTTGACTGGTATTTTGAATGGTGAATTATGGGTTTCAATAAAATATTTGTGTGCCATCATTTGATACTGGAACTCAAGTATTCTTAATCAAATACAATTTCATACGGCCGAAAGTCTTATGTACTTTCCAACCCATGTATTGCGTACAAAGTTCTACTAAACGTATTCTGGAGTCTATATTAGTTTATTTAGTTTAAGTACCTTCTGTTAACCGCTTTATTATTCCATTTATATGAAGACACCTCTACCAAGTTCTAAATGGTTGTTAGAGGACAATATACTGTTATTGTATCCCAAACCGGATTCGTAAAATTTTCCCCCCAATTGGTTCAGAAAGTTATAATTTTGGGTTAAAAATTATAGAGGTTAAACAATTCTGAAAGGATCTAAAAGATGACCCAAAATCTAAAACGAGAATTATCCCATTTTCGTGAATGCTTACACAGAAAAAATATCACGAAAAAAATTTTCAATTAATGTTTTAATTGAATTTAAAAAAAATATTTAATTCAAAATTTAATTGATTCAAAAATTCTTGTTTTATTAAAGTAAAATAAAATCACAAAAATTAATTTTATCAAAAAAGCGTCGACAATTTAACATGGGCTTGTCATAGGATGGATGTTCACAATTGCAACAGCCGTTGCACTGAATTTGCATCACTTCTTAAGGTGTGCTCCGAATTCAGTATTTTGAATGGGAGTTAAAAAATTTTGGGATATTTTACCAAATAAAAAATTTTTAATTTCTTTTACGATTTTTAATGCATTCTAATGCTTGTCTGAAATGTTTGACCAAAAATATTTTCAAAAATTCGAAATTTTTTCAGAATATATTTAACATTTATTTCAACAAAATTTTAATAATTTGGCACAAATTATTCAAAGATGAAAAAGATAAAATTACCCTTTAAAAACATGGTCAAAGCGAGCTATAAACAAGTAAGTAAAGTCTAAAGTCGTTATATTATACCGACTGTATTATACCCTTCACCACTTTGTAGACCAAAATTTGTGCTACCATCTCAACTCCTTCATGAAGGTTTATATTCCCATATACAAATATTTATATATTAACCGATTTGGAGAAATTTTTTTGTACTTCTACAAAATCTCTGGAACTTAAATTTAAATCGGCTGATGCCCTTGGATGGAGCACAATGTTACTAAAAAAATATGGGAAACATTTAAATCTGAACCAATTTTAAGGCAACTTCTCAAAAGCATATTTATGATTTATAGGTAGATAGATGTGTATTAGAGTAATAAAAAAATTTGAGTCATTTTTACAAGTTTTCGACTTAGCAGTGGCGATTTTATAAGGAAAATGTGGGTATTTTGGCCATGTTTGCCTAAATCGGAAAAACATATAACATATATGGAAGCTATATTGAAATCTGAACCGATTTCAATCAAATTTCACATGCAGAGTTACTAGGTTAATTCTACTCCCTCTGCAAAATTTCACGTAAATCAGAGTAAAACTTTTGCCTCTGTGGTCATATTAGTCCAAATCGGGCGAATGATATATATGGGAACTATATCTAAATCTGAACCGATTTCAACTAAATTTGGCGCAATTAACGATACTATTTAACGTACTTCTTGTGCAAAATTTGAAGCAAATCAGGACAAAACTCTGGCTTTTGTGGATATATAAGTACAAATCGGACGATAGATAAATATGGGAGCTATATCTAAATCTGAACCGATTTGTCTGATATTTTGTATATTTTACGAGAGCCGCAAACCACTTGGCTGTACGAATTTTTAAGAAAATACGTTGCTAAATACGTCAATTATGACCAGATCGGTGATAAATATATATGGCAGCTATATCTAAATCTGAACCGATTTTTTGCAAAATCAATAGCGATTGTCTTTGATCCAAAGTAAAACTCTGTGCCAAATTTGAAGACGATCGGACATACACTGCGACCTGTACTTTGCACACAAAATTACATATACAGACAGACGGACATCGCTAAATCGACTCAGAATTTTATTCTAATACGATGGGTATACTAAACAATGAGTCTCAGACTTTTCCTTATAGGCGTTACATACAAATGCATAAACTTACTATACCCTGTACCACAGTAGCGGTGAAGGGTATAAAAATGGAATTCAAATAACTTACTGTGTAGTTAAAATAAAGAACATATTTGAGAGGATATTTTTGGAAGTGGTTTTTAAGCCGTGCCTTTCCAAATTTTTTTGCTCGATAGTTGCTATAGAAGTACGTCAGATGGTGTTGCAAATGGGTAAAATCGGATTAGTTTTAGGTATAGCCCTCATATTTGTCTTGCGGAGCCTCTTGGAAGAGCAAATTTTATCCGATTGGATTGAAATATGGTACGCGCCTTCTAACAAGCAAAAATTGTATACATAAGTTTATAATTATTTATAGCTTCAATATCCGAAATTTAATCCGCTGAATCCCCGCTGAAAATAGGTACGTGATGTTAGTATATGCCCTCTAACATCCGTGCAAAATTTGTTCCATATATATTCCCCATATTTGACCATAATTATTTTATCTGATGCGGTTGAAATTTGTGCCTCTAATTACCATGCGAACATTGGTTCATTCGGTTCATAATTATTTATAGACTCTTCTAAAACGATCAAGAACAAGCGAGATGTATGTTGGTATTTTATCACAATGGACTGAATTGTCTAAGTGAGTCTGAATCTTAATCGGGCTGCCACTTTAACCTTTAACCTATGTTGGTATTTATTCTTCCTTAATTATCTCACATAGACTTCATAAGGACTAACATACAATTTAGAAGATATTGCTAGGAAGGTTCGATATACCTTGTAATCGGTAACTGTTACCACAATCCAAGTAATTTGATTGTTGACGACAGTCTCTAGTAGAACTTTGTACGCAATCCATGATGGAGGGTATGTTAGATTCGGCCTGGCCGAACTTTCGAACTTTTTATACCCTCCACCATAGGATGGGTGTATATTAACTTTGTCATTCCGTTTGTAACACATCGAAATATTGCTCTAAGACCCCATAAAGTATATATTCTGGGTCGTGGTGAAATTCTGAGTCGATCTAAGCATTCATCCGATCTCGTTGAAATTTGGTATGTGGTGTTAGTATATGGTCTCTAACAACCATGCAAGAATTGGTCCATATCGGTCCATAATTATATATAGCCCCCATATAAACCGATCCCCAGATTTGGTTTGCGGATCCTCTAAGAGCAGCAAATTTCATTCGATCCAATTGAAATTTGGTACATGGTGTTAGTATACGGTCTCTAATAACCATGCTAAGATTGGTCCATATCGGTCCATAATTATATATAGCCCCCAGATAAACCTATCCCCAGATTTGACCTCCGGCGCCTCTTGCAGGAGCAAAATTTATCCGATCTGGTTAAAATTTGATACATGGTGTTAGTATATGGTCTATAACAACCATGCAAGAATTGGTCCATATCGGTCCATAATTATATATAGCCCCCATATAAACCGATCCCCAGATTTGTCATCCGGAGCCTCTTGGAGGGTCAAAATTCATCCGATCCGTTTGAAATTTGGAACGTGGTGTTAGTATGTGATCTCTAACAAACACGCCAAAATTGGTCCATATCGGTCCATAATTATATATAACCCCCATATAAACCGATCCCCAGATTTGACCTCCGGAGCCTCTTGCAGGAGCAAAATTTATCCGATCCGGTTGAAATTTGGTACGTGGTGTTAGTATGTGGTCTCTAACAAACACGCAAGAATTGGTCCATATAGGTCCATAATTACATATAGCCCCCATATAAACCGTTCCCCAGATTTGATCTCCGGAACCTCTTGGAAAAGCAAAATACACCCGATCGGGTTGAAATTTGCAACGTGGTGTTAGTATATGGCCGCTAATAACCATGCCAAAATTGGTCCCATAGTTATATATAGCCGATCCCCAATCACATAAAAATTGGTCCATATCGGTTCATAATCATGGTTGCCACTCGAGCTAAAAATAATCTACCAAAATTTTATTTTTATGGAAAATTTTGTCAAAATTTTATTTTTATGGAAAATTTTGTCAAAATTTTATTTTTATGGATAATTTTGTCAAAATTTTATTCCTATAGAAATTTTTTTCAAATTTTATTTCAATAGAAAATTTTGGAAAAATTTTATTTCTATAGAAAATGTTGACAAAATGTTGTTTCTATAGAAAATTTTGTTAAAATTTTGTCCAAATTTTACTTCTATAGAAAATGTTGTCAAAATTTTATTTCTACTCTATAAAAAATGTTGTCAAGCTTTATGATATACGTATTTAATCGACCTTTTTTTAGTTTAATATATACCACATATGGACTACCTTGCAATTTATAAGACGGTGTTAGGAAGTTTTAAGATACCTTGCCATAGGCGATACCGCAACCAAAGTAAGTCGATTGTGGATGACAGTCTTCAGTAGAAGTTTCTACAGCTTATGTACCCTCCACCATGGATTGCGGCCTGGCCGAACTTACGGGCGTATATACTTGTTTAGAATTATTAAAGCCAAGTTGATCTTAATCAAGCCAATTCTCATTCATGTAATGATAGCCAATTTTAAGTGGAACCTAGCAATAATAATAAAACGACTTAATTGTAAAGTTTATCGACTATTTGACAAGGAAAAAAACTTTATATCAGGGAAATGTGTCTTCTATGCTAAGCAATAAACACATTCGTACTTAAGGGCAACAAATCTTTGGCCTTACGATAATATTTTTTTCAGTGTAGGAATCAGAACATTTATGTTTCTAATATATTGTCTGAGAGAGGGTTTACAAGAATTAAGTCACTTTATTTGGCATACTTGGCACTCGTAGACTATTGCGGAGAGGAACTCATTTCCCAGTCATACTTGCAACTATTTATATGATATGTGTAACTGTATCTTGGTATTGGTGTGAATAGTTATCAATATGTCTTGAACTTTACAAGTAGTATTTGATGCTTAATTCCCATGATGGACATCTTCAAATATGATGACAATGATTACAAGAACACTTCTTGCATGACTTTTAAAATTATTTCATTAAGGCTATCTTTCGATGATTGATGGATTCGTTAATATTCTGAATAACCACCTGCTATGGAGGCATAACAAAAAAATTGACAATCACTTGACTCATATATCAGAAGAAACATAAAATGAAAATAACTTCAATTCAATGACATAACAAAAAATACGATATCCCAAATAAAAGATACAAATAACATAAACATTTAAAATTGTGGTTAGAATAGTTTCAATATTTTTCCTTAAAAAAATAAAAACAAGAACATTTTCGAAATACAAAAGAATGAAATCTTAAATGGATTTTTATTTTTGTTTGTTTTTGGAATGAAACCATTTACCACTTTGCAAGTCCACTAACCGCTTATGAGGGTATAAGAAACGAAACAAGAAGAATTGTTGACATTTTATGTCATTTATGATTTCATTACGTATTGTGAAAAAGCCGACAAGCATTTAATAACATGACAGAATTTTTGAAATGCTCTTCAGTGGCCTGAAAAGATTTCATAACAACGAAATAGTTTTTTTTTTATAAATAACAACTCAAGAGCAAAACTCAAAACGATCATCGTCGTCATCATCAGTGGACAGATGACCGAAACCGACGGACAGATTTACTGACAGATCTCACAGCGTCCAAAACCCAAAAGTGGCAGTGGCAGAACAATGTAATAAAAATGTTAAATATGAGTTTATATTGCGGTTTATTTCATATTTCTGTTGATTTACAATCACTCGCACTCGAATTGGATGAAAACAAAAACAGAAACGAAAATCCCTCCAAAGAATTGAGATCTGAAATCTCACATGTCAGCCACCACAGAATGTTGGCTGTCGTCAGACGGTGATCACAGGTTAATTGCTACACATATCACTGTTTTTTTCAGTTAAACCAATTTTCGTTGATTAATCTTTTTCTTGGTTTTAAGTGTCATGAGCTGCAATCATATAGTTCTTGGCGTTTTTTTTTTGTTCATTCGCTTCGCCTTTGCTTCTTTCTTTGGTTTTCTCAGTAAGACATTTTAATAATCAGTTTTATGTTGCAGGTTAATTAATTTTTTGTTTTAGGATTTTAAGCAACATCATTGCTTTGAATTTGTATTCTTGATTTTATTAACAATTCGTGTGTTTTGATTGTAATCAAAATAACTGTTTCGTTCTTATACATTTTTTTTTATAAATTTGCATATATGAAAATCACAAGACTTAAGTAACGAACTTGATACTAGAGTTTTCGTTTTTACCACTTGCTTGTGAAGTAATACGATTATACATATTACATACCACATCTTATATATGATGCGCATTCAATACTTTGTTGTATATAGTATATATAGCGTACCTTTTTACAGGTAATTATATAAACAGCAAATATAGGTAATTAAATAAGCTATTATGTCATTGTATATACTAAGGATTGTTAAATGTACCTTGCGCATAATTGATGAGGTATATTATGGAAACGAAAATACTGATAATTAAAATAATAAAACCTCTTTTGAATATTATATTCTACTTTTGTAGGATAGAATAATCACGCTATCATCATAATGTCGATTCCGTACTACTTGTCCGGAATCGTCAGGCTGCTGAACTCATCTGATCATAGTTGGGTCAAAACTATCCTTGCTGGTGGTGATAGGAATATAAGAGAAGGATAAAATTTGTAGCTGATCACACTATAAAAAATTTTAACTTATTACGAAAGTTTCTTTTAAATCAAATACAATTTTAATGAAAATAATGTAGAAAATCTTTGCTTTGAACATTTTTGAGCCCCTCCGTTGAAGTTGTATATTTGAAGTATGGTTTAAGACTAGAAGTGCCCATATGTAATAGGTACTTTTAGTTAAATGTGGTATCACAATGGACTGAATAGTCTAAGTGAGCCTGAAATTTAATCGGGCTGCCACTTTAACCTAACCTAACCTAACCTATGGAAAATTTTCCCTAATATAAAGAAAAACATTCTTGATTTAAAAAAATAATCCTAAAATTAACTGAAATGTTTAAACGTGGGAATCTTGGGATAAAAAAACGTTAAATATTGACTGACATTTATTTTGAGGATTTGTATTGTTTGTTAAAAAAATTTCAGTTTGGTCTATAACTTAACCATACATCGTCTTACAAACAAACAACGCTTGCGATTTTCGCTTCTTCAATTTTATGGTCAGTATAATTTTTGGCTAAATAGGTACGTGAATAAACAGAATTGTAGATTTTGGAGTGCAGATCGGTTAGGAGCATTGCAAAATCTACCAATGCATCCAAACATAGTAACAATTTGGTGAGGATTATGGACTGGTGGCATAAATTGACTGTACTTCTTCAGAAATGTCACCAACTTTGTGGCTCCATACCGGTATTCAAGAGGGTTCTTACAGTTTCCACAATGTATCAATGCCTCCGTTTAACTTACTTTGCTTCAGATACTCTAACCATCAGTTCCGCTTGTGTTTGTCGACTATACTTTTAGTTTCTTGATGACTTGATCTCCCGATTCTGCACTAAAAGAAGAGATTTCATTAACGTAAAGACAAAATCTTTGGAACCATAATGAGAATTGCCGTCGGATATAGAAGGGAGGATATAGAAGGTAGGATAGAGAAGGGAGGTCCTTGTAATTGAGCCAAACCATAGAATCGGGCACCCGTTAATAAAAGCGAAGTGCATCACCAAAAAATATATATATACCTATCCCTGCGAGTCCTGCCATTCCCTACTATCCACACTGAAAAAAATATTGTCGTTAGGTCAAAGATTTCATGTCTTTAAAATACAAATGCAAATTTTGCTTAGAATAGAAGACGCATTTCTCTAATATAATTTTTTTTTCCTTGTCCAAAAGTCGATAAACTTTTCAATGAAGTCGTATTGTCCTTATAATTAAGTGATTTGACTTAAAAATGGGTATCATAACATGAAAGAAAAAATGGTTGGGCTAAGATCAAATTGACTTTAATAATTCAGAAAAGTTCTTTAAATTTAATGAAATTGTCTTTCTGCATCTTGACTACAAAGCAAAAAAACGTTCAAATATAGGACATGTTTTTCAAAAAAAAGAAAAGAAAAAATGGTTGGGCTAAGGCCTCCATATAAACCGATTTCACTTCTTGAGGGTATAGAAGGCGAATTGATCATGAAAATTTCTTGAAGCTGAATGTAAAATTTCCAGAATTTACTTTTCACTATCATTTAAATAATGGGGATGAAAATCTACATATTTTAGATTTCAAATCAAAGCGTTATTTCATCATTTTCTTGCACACCTACAAGAGATGTTAATGATTCCTCTAAAACACAAAAAAATGAGTAGTACGTTGTAATTCGTTAATTTGGCCTTTTAAAGGCTTTTAATTGCTTAAATAAATGGTTCTTATAAATCCAGAATCTGATATAGTCTTCATAGGTAAAATCTTTAAATTTATCTTCGGAAGTGTACTGCTATACTTGGGAGAATATCTGTCATCAAACCCCCATGAAATTTCAAAGGAAACTATAATATTTGATTCATGGTGGTGGGTATTTAAGGTTCGGCCTGGCCGAACTTAACATATTGCTGTATACACTTGTTTCGGTATATATTTACTGACCAACAGATGCTTATGACATTTAGTGGAGAATTTTTTCCTTTATGGGGACCAATGCTACTAAATGTTAAAAAATTTGATCCGCATGTGATTCTCTTTGCATTGAAAATATCAAAAGAGAATTCTGCAACGGAAATTATACTTCAGCTACGTTTGTAGGGAATATAGAGATAACATTTGATCCAATCTAAGAGTGTATGCCAAATTTGAAGAAAACACTTAAATTGCGAACTGTGCTCTACACGCAGAGAAGAAACATGATTGTCACAATCATATTCGAAGAGCAAAATAATATGATAGTAGCTATTTTTGCGGCGACCATGTAACATTTTAACCTGCAACCATGTTGGCTCAGTGAACATGGTTCTAAGAAAAATGTAATTGTCCTCATCTAAAATGTTATTATATTGATAAAAAGAATTTTGTTTGAATGGAAAGACAATGGTCACTATTTGAAATGTTATGGTATTCATTAAAAATGTTTTTCTTCTAGTTAAAAGAACATGGTCTCAACCTAAAATGTTTTGATCTTTATGAAAAAACTTTTTTCATCGTCGAAAAAAGGACGCCACTTTCGAAAAGAAAACACAAAATTAACTTTATTTATTTGTTTTTATTTATTTATAAACTAATTCATTGTTTATTTGTTTTTATAATGCCGTTCAAGCAAACATCATATATTTTTACACACTTTATTTTATTTCAATTTCAACCATAAGTAATCATTCCATATTTACAAAATGGAAATCGTGTGTACCTGTTCAATGTTTTTATAAAATTCTTTTCGCAGCAAAAAAGTTAAAAAAACTAAATGGTCACGAAAAAATGTAAATGGTCTTTATGGACATGTAATGGTTCTAGACATGTCTATACTTAACCTATAAAAATACTTTTTTCCCTGTAAAAAAGTAAAAAAAAGTGTATGGTCAGATACATGATTTTCCTGACCATATAATGGTCTCAAATTCTATCATTTAAATAATAGAACATGTTTGCGGCATTTGAGAACCATTTAAATGCTTATTGCCAACATATATTTTTCTCCGCTCGAAAATTATTTTTACAAAGACCAAATACATAGTTTTCGCGACAATTACATACTCTAGATAAGCATTAAATGGATGCGGCAACCATGTCCAAACATGGTTTTTCTGTGCGTGTACACACATAACTGCATATAAAGACAGATGGACAGACCTTACTCGACATGGGCAGACAGACGGAGAAGCTAAATCAACTCAGAATTTGCTTGGGAGAGGATTGGATACTTTAGGCCAATGAAGTTTCTATTAAAGTTATTCCTCTCAGACTACAAAAAGTTCGTTTGGAACATCTTTGTCAATAAAAGAAAACTTCGTTCGTATAAAATTTCGGAAGAAAGATTTTGGTGTACACAAAATTATAATACTGTGTAGCACAAAAGTGGAGAATAAAATTGTTTCTAATATAACATAAGCTTAGTGATGTCAACCACCAATTTGGCATATCCAAATGGTGTAGTCTCAAATATCGCCAAATTCTGACCCAAAAAATAGCCCCCGTACTTCTCACAAAATAGTTCCTTTAAATTTTTAAATTTTACTACAAATGTGCCCATCTTGAACTTCGTACGGCAATAAAGATATTCTTGCAATTTTGATCTCCAATTTTTCCCTTCCAGCTACAAAAGTTTATGTAACAAGTGAAAAAACTCATTTATGTCTTATGAATTTTCTTGAATTTGTTGAAAAATATTTAATTATTTTTGTGATATCGGCGTGGTGTCAGCGTATGTAATATTGTTTAATTAAAATTTTATAAAAATAATCAAAATTTTTTAAAAATAACAAAAATTTTTCTTCCTGGTGGGTTTACTTTTTTTTCAGTGGGTTTACTTTTTTTCAACTATTATCAATCTAAAAAGACTGAGGACTATTCTAGTATTAAGACCTCCAGAAATCCCTTATTCTCGAAAATTTACACTTACTCTACAATACTATCCCACGCCCTTGCTAAATAGGAAAATAAAATACATCGAAGATATTTCTAACAGACCACACATGCAGTCCTCAATATAAGGGATTTCAAAATAATTGCAAAGACAAATTTTGTTCTCACAAATTAAGACAATAGTTTACAGAAATAAATCACAGTGAAATAAAAGAAGAAATTTGATGCCTCTACATCTTGGTCGAACAATGACAAAGAAATCCACTTGTTTTTTGGCAAATTCATTTCGAAACCAGGACTCACACAGCAATCGAAAACAAAACATCACATTGATAATTGATGAAATCTAAAAAAATTTGTTTTGTGCCAGCAAAAATCTTTTCAAATGTTCAAATTTCGTTATATCTATAGAATTAGAAATGAAGAAATAACTAGAAACCTAAAATTACCTGTTGCTTTGGCCACTGATGGATTTGGCAAAAACCTGTTGCTTCCTTTGCCATGGCTCTTCCTTTTGTCCGATGCCATCTATACTGAATTCGATAAGCATGGAACTACCATTTCTGTTTGTTTGCTGCCATTATGAGTAGTTATGGCTTTGTTTTGATATCTTTGTTAATTTTGTTTGTCTATTGTTTGTTGTGGTACTGGGTGCGCGCATCTGGCTCAAGACAATGCGTGTGAAAATTTTATTCTATTGATTCAATGCTTGCAGCTTGTAAAAATTATTGAGAAATCGCCACATTTTTTCTCTTTGATATTATTTTTTATTCGATTGAATAAGCCACCAAAGGCGTGTCCAAATATCGTTTTTAGAATATGCGAGTAGAAATTTAATTTGCAAAATAGTTGTCAATTTTCCTTTTTGACATATTTTAAGTTTGTTTCTTAAGTCTTTTGAATGCTATTTTTAAAAAATGGTCAAATTTAGAATCATATGTTTTGTTGCAAAATAACAGTTAATGTTTTTTTTTTAATTTTGAAAATTTGTCTTTTGCAATTTCCGACTTTTAATAACTTGTAGGCATAAAATGATGTAATTTTTATACCATCCACCATAGGATGGTATTTACACATCGAATTATTACTCTCAGACCCCATAATATATATATATATATATATATATATATATATATATATATATATATATATATATATATATATATATATATATATATATATATATATATATATATATATATATATATATATATATATATATATATATATATATATATATATATATATATATATATATATATATATAGGTCGTGGTCTCGATTCCTGACTCGACCGAACAGCGGTGCATTATCCCACCTTAGTAATGCTGGTGACATTTCTGAGGGTTTCAAAGCCGTTCGGACTCGGCTATTAAAAAGAGTTTCCTTGTCATTGAGCTTAACATGGAATCGGGCAGCACTCAGTGATAAAAGAGAACTTCACCAATGTGGTATCACAACGGACTGAATAGTCTAAGTGAGCCTGATACATCTGGCTGCCCCCTAACCTATCCTGGGTCGTGGTGAAATTCTGAGTCGATCCAAGCATGTCCGTCTGTTGAAATCACGCTAACTTCCGAACGACACAAGCTATCGACTTGAAACTTGGCACAAGTATTTGTTATTGATGTAGGCCGGATGGTATTGCAAATGGGCCATATCGGACCATTTTTACATATAGCCCCCATATAAACCGACGCTCAGATTTGGCTTGCGAAGCCTCTTGGAGGAGCAAAATTCATCCGATCCGTTTGAAATTTGGTACATGGTGTTAGTATAACATATGGTCTCTCACAACCATGCAAAAATTGGTTCAAATCGGTCCATAATTATATATAGCCCCCATATAAATCTATCCCCAGATTTGGCTTGCCGAGCCTCTATACGCTCATAGAAAAAAGCATGCACGGCGTGCTCATTTCAAAACGATTCGTTCATGAAAGTGAATCAACACACATGTGGTGTCAAACTGTGAACATGCGGTGTCAATCTGACAACGATAAAATGACAACATGCGTTGTCAAAACAACAACCAGCGTTCATGATCTGAAAACGTTATGGTTACGACTTTATAAACAAAACTAAAAAAAAAAGATTCCCGCTATCGTGACTCGAACCTGTGTTTTCTACACCATACTCGTTAACATCGCCTTAGCACATTGCACCACCGAGGGAGTTGCCATAATAACCTCTAACGATTATTCTAAGACTTTTCATGGCCAAAGAAAAACGAATGTTGTTCATGAAATCGTGAACGCCCGTGGACGATATTGTGAACATTCCGTTTTGACTTTTTGTGAACGTTTCCGTTTCATAATGTCACCGTCCGTTCACGACTATGGAACGTAATTTTTTCTATTAGTGTAGTCCCCATATAAACCGATCCCCAGATTTGGCTTGCGGAGCCTCAGAGAAGCACAATTTATCCGCTCCGGTTCAAATTTGGAACATGGTGTTAGTATATGGTCTCTAACAACCATGCCGGAATTGGTCCATATCAGTCCATAATTATATATAGCCCCCATATAAACCGTTCTCCAGATTTGACCTCCGGAGATTCTTGGAGCAGCAAAATTCATCCGATCCGGTTCAAATTTGGAACGTGGTGTTAGTATTTGGCCGCTAACAACCATACCAAAATTGGTCCATATCGGTCTATAGTTAGGTTAGGTTGAAGTGGCAGCCCGATTAAGTTTCAGACTCACTTAGACTATTCAGTCCATTGTTATATATAGCCGATTCCCAATCACACAAAAATTGGTCCATACCGGTTCATAATCATGGTTGCCACTCGAGCCAAAAAAAATCTACCAAAATTTTATTTCTATATAAAATTTTGTCAAATGTTTATTTCTATGGAAAATTTTGTCAAAAATTTAATTTTTGTTAAAATTTTATTTCTATAGAAAATTTTATTAAAATTTCACAATTTATATACTTGTTGTTATAATTTTTCTTTTTTATCTTTTGATCGATATGCCGTGGTTTCCAAAAAAACAAACCCCCATTAGTCGAATTTGAAGATTACAAAGTAAATTCGAACAAATTTATCGGCCAAATGTTGGGACGACCCGAATCAAAAGTATACATCGCCACGGGACATCTACAACAATTTTTTTTGAAAACATCTCCTCGACCACTATACCCAACCTAACCTATGGATATTTAAGGCCATAAATTTAATATTAGAATTAGATAGAAAATACTCGGTTCATATATATTCGTGTGATTTGATGCAAACTCCTCAGACAGGAACTGACAAGACTTATTGTACTATCTAATGCAACAATTTTTCTTCCTCATAGAATGGGAGTATGGTATACTAACTTTATTATTCCGTTTGTAACACATCCAAATATTGGTCTGAGACCCCATAAAGTATATATATACTGGGTCGTGTTGAAATACTGAGTCGTTGTAGTGATGTCACACTCAAAAAAAAAAAAGTTTACTTGGATCCAAAGATTTTGACCTTCCCTTAAAGATTTGGGTATTGATTCCGAGCCAAAGATGCGGCTTCCTTAAAATAAAGACATTTTTTACTGACCTCCCTGGCTTTAAATCTGGGATCAAATTAATTAAAATTGGACACAGATCTCATTCATCGAGTTTTTATTTTCTTTTTGCGATATATTAATAAAGATATTTATATACAAACAAATTCCAATTTTAAAATCCAAATTATGCCAGGTCTTCAAAGTAAAAACAGTTTTCTTTATGCTAAACCTATATTTGAAGCGTTTTTATCTTAAATTTAAAAATTCAATATGTCAGTTGAGTTAAAGACGATTTCTATAAATTAAAAATGTTTTCTTTATTTTAAGGAAAATTTGCCTAACTTTAAAGATCTACAACTTCAGTAGAGAGACGCAAAATTTCAAGATGTGTGTCCTTAATTTAATGAAAAAAAATTTTTAAGCAAGTATTATAAACTTTCTTTTAATTAATATGTATTTTTCTAAAGAATTTTGTCCATAGCATTGTGTTAATTTTGAGTCCTAAAATTTTTTCAGTGCAGTCAGTCCGTCTGAAATCACGCTAACTTCTGAACGAAACAAGCTATTGCCTTCAAACCTTCACAAGTATTGTACATGGGCTATATCGGTATGTTCAGGTATAGCCCCCATATAAACACACCTCCAGGTCTTGTGAGCAATTTTGAAATTTGGTACACGGAGTTAGTATATCCCCTCTAACAACCATGTGAAAATTGGTCCATATCGGGTATAGACCCCATATAATCAAACCCCCAGGGCTTGCGAGCCTCTTGAAGCAGCAAATTTCGGGCGATCCGGTTGAAATTTGGTATACGAAGTTAGTACATCCCTTCTAACAACCATGTGAGAATTGGTCCATATCGGGCTATTATTATGGCCGATTCCCAGTTTTGACCTCCGGAGCCTCTTGCAGTGAATTTCTTCCGATACGGTTTAAATTTGGTACTTGATGTTAGTATATGCCCTCCAACAACCATGCAAAAATTGGTCCGGAACAAATTTCATTTGATGCGGTTATAATTTTGCTCTCTAATTATAGTGCGAAAATTGGCCCATATCTGTTCATAATTATTTATAGACTTCTCTATTTAAATCGATCAAGAACTGAATTCGCTTATATATGTATTTAATCTGCCTTTTTGTCTATCATGGATCCCGTTTGAACTAACTTACAATTTGAAAGATAATGTTAAGATGTTTTAAGATACATTGTCATCCGTAAGCACGGTTGCCACAGATGGTAGACAGAAAAAGTTTTCACGAAAATTTTTCCAATTAAAGTCTTAATTAAGTTTTAGAAATATTCAATTAAAAATTTTATTTAGTCAACAAATTTTTTAATTGAAACAAAAATTAATAGATTTAAGTAATTTTTTAATTGGATCAATTAATTTTTAATTGGTTTTCAATTAATTTTTTAATGGATACTATCATTTCTGTTATTTAAGACATTTCCTTTAAATAATTAATTGCACCAATTAATTTCATGATTGAATCAGAAAAAATTTTTGTGTGCAAAATTCTATCAGACACTGTAGATGTTTTACTGTTTGGTAGAATTTTTGATGTTTTTGTAGATTTTGAAAAATATTTGGTAAATTTTGGAAAATATTCCTCGAACTAATGGCTATTTCAATTTTATACAGAAATAAATTTTTTTTATAGAAATAACATTTTGAAAAAGTTTTCCATAGAAATTAAATTTTTGAAATGCTTTTCTATGGAAATAATATATTGATAAAATTTTCAATTGAAATAAAATTTTGCCAAAATTTTCCATCGAATAAAATGTTTTATAGAAATAAAATTTTGACAATAATTTTTATAGAAATTAATTTTTTTAAAAAAGTTTTACTGAAATAAAATTTTAACAAAATTTTCTATTGAAATGCAGTTTTGACAAAATATTCTATTGAAATACAATATTGACAAGATTTTTTATAGAAATAAAATTTTGACGAAAAATTTTCTATAGAACAATATAAAATAAAATAACACAATAAAATATTTCATTCCAAAACAAAACATTTTTAATTAACCACAAAAAATTTATCATAAACTTCAAAATAAAGTTTTTTTTTATACCCACCACCATAGAATGGTGACGGGGGTATAATAAGTTTGTCATTCGAAATATCGATTTCCGACTATATAAAGTATATATATTCTTGATCAGGGAGAAATTCTAAGACGATATAGCCATGTCCGTCTGTCTGTCTGTCTGTTGTAATCACGCTACAGTCTTCAATAATAAAACAATCGTGCTGAAATTTCGCACAAACTCGTCTTTTGTCTGCAGGCAGGTCGAGTTCGAAGATGGGCTATATCGGTACAAGTTTTGATATAGCCCCCATATAAACCGACCTCCCGATTTGGGTTCTTGGGCTTATAAAAACCTTAGTTTTTATCCAATTTGCCTGAAATTGGAAATCTAAATGTATTTTATGACAACACAGAGGTGTGTCAAAAATGGTGAGTATCGGTCCATGTTTTGGTATAGCCCCCATATAGACCGATCTCCCGATTATGTTTCTAGGGCTTCTAGAATCGATAGTTTCTATCCAATTCGCCTGAAATTGGAAATCTAGAGGTATTTTAGCACCATAAAGAAGTGTGCCAAAAATGGTGAGTATCGGTTGATGTTTAGGTATAGCCCCCATATAGACCGATTTCCCGATTTTACTTCTTGGGCTTCTAGAATCCGTAGTTCTTATCCAATTTGGCTGAAATTTGAAATCTAGAGGTATTTTAGGACCATAAAGAGGGGTGCTAAAAATGGTAAGTATCGGTCCAGGTTTTGGTATATCCCCCATATAGACCGATCTCCCGATATGGGGTCTTGGGCTTATAGAATCCGTAGTTTTTATCCAATTTGCCTGAAATTGGAAATCTAGAGGTATTTTAGAGCAATAAAGAGATGTGCCGAAAATGGTGAGTATCGGTCCATGTTTTGGTATAACCCCCATATAGACCGATCTCCAGTTTTTACTTCTTGGGCGTCTAAAATCTGTAGTTTTTATCCAATTTGCCTGAAATTAGAAATCAAGAGGTATTTTAAAACCCTAAAGAAGTGTGCTGAAAATGATGAGTATCGGACCATGTTTTTATATAGCCCCCATATAGGCCGATCTTAAGATTTTATTCTTGGGCTTATAGAAACCGTAGTTTTTATCCAACTTGCCTCAAATTGGAAATCTAGAGGTATTTTAGGACCATAAAAAGGTATGCAGAAAATGGTGAGTATAGGTCCATGTTTTGATATAGCCATCAGATAGACCGATCTCCCGATATTACTTTTTGGGCTTCTAGAAACCGTAATTGTTGTCCACTTTGCCTGAAATCGAAAAATCTGGAGGTTTTTAGGAACATAAATAGCTGTGCAAAAATGACTTTATTTTTTAGACTTCTAGAATCCGTAGTTTTTATCTAACTTGCCTGAAATTAGAAATCTAGAGGTATTTTAGGACCTTAAATATGAGAGCCGAAAATGGCGTGTAGTGGTCCATGTTTGGGTTTATCTCCCAAATAGACCGATCTCACGATTTTACTTCTTGGGCTTTTAGAAACCATAGTTTTTTTCAAATTTGCATGAAATTTTAAATCTAGAAGTATTTTAGGAACATAAAGAGGTGTGCCGAAAATAGTGAATATCGGTCCATGTCCATGTACTGATAATGAAAATTGTTTGAAACTGAATTATAGTTTCCAGATTTTACTTCTGGTAATCATTTAAATAATGGGGGTAAAAATCTACAGATGTTAGATTTTAAATCATGGCGTTATTTCATCGTTTTCTTGCACACGATGTTTATGATTCCTCTTAAACTCAAACAAATATGGTTCTTATAAATCCAGAATCTGATCTAGTCTTCATAGGTAAAATCTTTGAATTTATCTTCGGGAAGTGTACTAGTTGAACTGATCTGCTTGTCATCAAATCCCCCTGAAATTTTCACAGGAAACTATAATATTTGATTCATGGTGGTGGGTGATTAAAATTCGGCCCGGCCGAACTTACTGCTTTATATACTTGCTTTTTTTTTTAAATTTGGTAGATTTTTGGAAAAGTTTTGTTAGATTAGTGTTGGCACGAGTGGCAGGATTGTCTTGTGGTTGACAGTCTTCAATAGAACTTTCTACGCAATCCTTTGGTGGAGAGCACATAAGATTCGAACTTATGGCCGTATACACTTGTTATTTCTAATTAATTCTGCGATTGATAATAATAATGAATGAATCGATGTTTTAACTATTAAATTAATCTATGTTAATTATATAAAAAAATTTTGTGTATAGTACACCGGGCTTAGCAAAAATAAACGAGTAAAATATGCCAACGTCTCTTTTCTATTTCAATAAATTCACTTTCATATAAGACAAAAAAATAATTCAACTACTTGCCAACCTGCTAGTTTGTGCTGAAGGACTTTTGTACTGCTAACAATCAACTAAATGCTGCACCCTTTGTATTCTAACTTATTTTTGGTTATGACCTTAAATAGATGATAGAATGTTCTACATCCATATTGGGTCATACTAACCTTCACATTGTCAGAATGACGCATGTTATGCCACCCATTTAATGATCGTAACTTTCGATAATGGCCAACCAATTGTAATTGCAACGCTTGTTTACTAGCCAAAACTAGATGATGATGATGATGTCTTCTGCAAAACGTTTCTATGGCAAGCGTAAGACTATATTTGACTGTTGGCTGGTTCAACTGCAACTTGTCTGCTATGGAAAAACGAAATTCACAAAATCCATGATAGAGTACCGAACTGCAACTTAAACGAATACATTTTGCCAAATTTTCATTTTGGGGATGAGTACCCTACACAATGGTATAGTGGTATATAGACAAAAAAATTTATTCCGTTTTCTCCTTTAAGGAGAATAATTTTGTTGATTATATTTGGTGCGAATACGTTCTGAGTATTTCGTCGTGATATAAAGAGGAAAGTGCAAAAGGACCAAAAGAGACACAGGCCTGCAAAGCACTCTATTTTGTATGGAACTGGGGGTTAAATTTACACTTTAGGATACGACTCGCGACAACCTAGTAGGACTACCTCATAGACAGGTCCTTATGAACCAGTCCGGGACAAACTTTTAGAAGCCTGTTTCATTTTGAGCATCCAATGTCAATTTGCTCATTTACGTACCCATTGAGCCAAAACTGAGCTTTGTCGCTGAACATAATTTTTCGATAAAAAAGTGCGTCTTCGGCCAACTTCATTGCACCATCTGTACTTTGAAAGGCTTCACACCTAAACAATTATGTAAATTTCTATGTCGTTGAGTAACAGAGGTCCAATTGCTTGCGAAAGGCTACGAATCGATCATTAACACTGGCCGATACATCTGCGATATTTTGTTAGCTTTGCACTCTACGTAGGCATGTTGATGCACAGAAAAAAATATCACCAAAATATTTCCAATTAAAAAAGTTAACTGAAGCTGAAAACTTTTTTAATTACAAAAATAATCGATACAATTAAATTTTTAATCACACTGGAAACATGAAGTCAATTAGGTCAATGATGGAAAATTTTTTAATTTTTAATTACAAAAATAATTGATACAATTAATGTATTAATCAAAATAAAAACACAAAATAAAAACAAAATTAATAAAGTGATTGATCGGTTTTTATTAAAAATTAATTTAATAAAAAAATTTAATCGATGTCGATTGCAAACCTTATTTACTTGTTTTACTGATTTACTTAAAAAGTTAATAATTAATTGAATCTATCAAAAAACTGATTGAGTTTTCAAATCGACATCAATTAAACTTTTCATTAAACCAATTAAAAAAATAATTGATTTCTGCAATCAGCATCAATTAAATTTTTTTATTGAATCAATTAAATTTTTTTTTCAAATCAAATCAATTATTTTTTTAATCAACTATATATATGCCCAAATAAAACTGTGATTGATACCATCATTGTCGTGATTGAAAATATTTCAATAAACAAATTAATTGGATCAATTAATTTAAATCAAAAAAAAAAAAAATATATAAAAAATCGAACAAAATAAGATTCTTATGTTATTGTCCCTTGATTGTATTTTATTTGTCCATACACCCTCAAAAAAAACGCTTCTGTAACATATACCCCAAACACATTTTGCTTCAAGCATATATATTTTCAAACAAAATATTCTTTGTATTGTTCAAACATATTATGTTTCATCGTAGGGCATACACTGGTAGTAAAATATTTTAATGAAATTTTCTTTGTGTGGATATATTATTTTAAGGAGCTAATTGGTTACTTCCATTATTTTACTTGCAGCATACTCTCTAGGTCTCTCTTTCTAAACACATATATGTTTATAGGCTATTTCAAAATTAATATATGTTTGCATCTAAGCATATTATATTTATAAACATTTTATGTCCCAACATGGGAGCCACCGTGGTGCTCCCATTTAACCTATGCCCCACACATGTTATGCTAGCTTATGAATATTATATGCTTGCACTTAAAAATATTGTGTTAAAAAGTTTGAGTTCCAAGCATATAATTTGTACACCCAAACATATGAAAAACAGTCTGTTTCGTCCGTGTACTTGAAGTTTACTGGGAATGTGTCGTCCGTGTATCATCCAGGAACTTCTCTCGTCTAAAACTTCGCTTGGAAAAATTTCAACATATTTTTACATACACTCAAAAAAAAATTAAGATATAAGGTACTCACATGCAATTAAATGCCAGTATAAAAATCCAAATTATAACGGATATTTCAAAGTAAAAAATTTTTTCTTAATTCCAAAAAAACTTTGATCCAAAGACGCTTAATCCTCAAAATAAGTCTTAGCCTATATTTAAAGCGTTTTTATCTTAAATCTAAAGATTCAATATTTCAGTTAAATTAAGGACAATTTCTTTAAATCAAAAATGTGCTTCTTTACTTTAAGGAAAATTAGCCTCAGTTCAAAGACATGCGACTTTAACGGAGGTACGCAAATTTACAAAATTTGTGTCCTAAATTAAATGAAAAAAGTTTTTGAAGCAAAGATAATAAACTTTATTTTAATTAAAATTTCATTATTTTAAAGAAATTTGTCCTTTATTTTGTAAATTTCGCATCCTAAAATGTAGGTTGCGAAATCTTTAATGTCACGTAAATATTTTTTTTTTCAGTAAACATAACAATCAAAAAATTACACTTTTTGTTAGCGTAGTGAAAATTTGAATCACCATTGCCAAAATTAAATTCATTTGTATTTTTCTGTTTTCAAAGTTTTGAGTTTCCCTATGGCCATATATGACTTCTTCACATTTTGAAACTCTTTATATTATTGTTAGTGTTGTTTATGTGCGACATTTGTACAATTGGCAACTAACATGATGGCTAACAATAACATTTGTATTATTCGCTTATATTTTTCGTTTTGGTAGGCATTATTGTTGGCGGTGTAGTTTTTCCATTGAAAATATTGCCATTTGTTACGTTTAGGTGCGTGTCGAGTCGAGAAACAAAATAACCCAAAAAGCAAAAATACAATGCCTAATAGTAATGGGTATTCATGTGTCAGTACATTGGCTCACGGTATCTATATATTAATTGTGGATTGAGTATAAAAGCCGACTTGACGTATGCTATTCGGAATCTTTTATAAACCACAAAATTTTTTGAAATAAGAAAACATAACATTTCTCCTCACATAATTATCTCAAAATAAGACCTACTTACTCTGATCTCTACAGATTGCTCGTTGGGAAGACATTTTCGTCGAATGATACTGACGATATTGACTTTGCTTCACTTAAAATAATAAGAATAATTCATAGCAGTAAAATTTATATAGGAGTTTTTAAATAGTTTAAACTAAAAATTTTATAGATTTAGTTATAGTGGCGCTATCTGTGTCAGTATCTTCGACATTTCTATTGACCTGTTAAAATGTCACAAATCAACTCAATATACTCGGAACGACCCTTTTAAGTGTCAATATACACACCCTCAAAAAAAAATCGCTCCTCTAACATATGTTCCAAACATATTTTGCAGGAAGCACATATATTATTTGTTACTGCCGAAACATTAATATGTTTGGTTTATGTGAATATATTATATGGAAGCATTTTGAGCCCAAAAATATTATATGCTTGGAAGAATTTTTCCCAAAGAAGACTGTTCTCATTCCCTAACATAATTTTCACTACCACGAAATTTTTAGTTCTTGGTACCTTTTCCCGTAATACAAATAATGTTGAAGAAATTATTCAATTTTATAATTTTTTAAAATTTACCTTTCGCCTGGACGGAGAATCGAACCGAGGACCATACAGTTTGTAAGCCAACACACTATCCACTGGGCTACGTAGCAGTTATAGTCACCAGTAGACAATTATCGTTATAAGTTACATTTATATAGCATAGTTTGCAGCGCCCACGAGCCCATGCAAACATAACATTATTTAAAAGAAACATACATTTGTTGGCCATGTGGAGCAGTGGTTAGCATGTCTGCCTTGCATGCAAAGGGTCGTGGGTTCAATTCCTGCCCCGACCGAACCAATTTTTATACCCACCACCATAGAATGGTGACGGGGGTATAATAAGTTTGTCATTCCGTTTGTAACGCATCGAAATATCGATTTCCGACTACATAAAGTATATATATTCTTGATCAGGGAGAAATTCTAAGACGATGTCCGTCTGTCCGTCTGTCTGTCTGTCTGTCTGTCTGTCTGTCTGTCTGTTGTAATCACGCTACAGTCTTCAATAATGAAGCAATCGTGCTGAAATTTTGCACAAACTCGTCTTTTGTCTGCAGGCAGGTCAAGTTCGAAGATGGGCTATATCGGTCCAGGTTTTGATATAGTCCCCATATAAACCGACCTCCCGATTTGGGGTCTTGGGCTTATAGAAATAGCAGTTTTTATCCAATTTGCATGCAATTTGAAATCTAGAGGTATTTTATGCCCGTAAAGAGGTGTGCCAAAAATGGTGAGTATCGGTCCATGTTTTGGTATAGCCCCCATATAGACCGATCTCCCGATTTTACTTCTTGGGCTTATAGAAACCGCAGTTTTTATTCAATTTACCTGAAATACGAAATCAAGAGGTATTGTAGGACCACAAATACGTGTGCCAAAAATTGTGGGTATCGGTCCATGTTTTGGAATGGTCCCCATATAAAACGACCTCCCGATTTGGGGTCTTGGGCTTATAGAAACCGTAGTTTTTATCAAATTTGTCTGAAATTGGAAACCTAGAGGTATTTTAGGGCCATAAAGAGGTGTGCCGAAAATGGTGAGTATCGGTCCATATTTTGGTATAGCCCCCATATAGACCGATTTCCCGAGTTTATTTCTTGGGCTTCTAGAATCCGAAGTTTTTATTCAATTTACCTGAAATTGGAAATCTAGAGGTATTGTAGGACCACAAATACGTGTGCCGAAAACTGTGAGTATCGGTCCATATTTTGGTATAGCCCCCTTATAGACCGATCTCCCGATTTTACTTCTTGGGCTTATAGAACCCGCAGTTTTTATTCAATTTACCTGAAATTGTAAATCTAGAGGTATTATAGGACCACAAATACGTGTGCCAAAAATTGTGTGTATCGGTCCATATTTTGGTATAGCCCCCATATAGACCGATCTCCCGATTTTACTTCTGGGGCTTATAGAAACCGCAGTATTTATTCAATTTACCTGAAATTGGGAATCTAGAGGTATTGTAGGACCACAAATACGTGTGCCAAAAATTGTGAGTATCGGTCCATGTTTTGGTATGGTCCCCATATAAAACGACCTCCCGATTTGGGTCTTGGGTTTATAGAAACCGTAGTTTTTATCCAATTTGTCTGAAATTGGAAATCTAGAGGTATTTTAGGACCATAAAGAGGTGTGCCGAAAATGGTGAGTATCGGTCCATATTTTGGTATATCCCCCATATATACCGATTTCCCGATTTTACTTCTTGGGCTTCTAGAAACCGTAGTTTTTATCTGATTTGCCTGAAATTGTAAATATTCTGGTATTTTAGGCTCACAAAAACGTGCATCGGATTAAGTTTTTATCGGTCCATTTGGTAATGCCTCCATATAGACCGACTTCACTTCTTGAGGGTGTAGAAGGCGCACTGATCATGAAAATTGCTTGAAACTCAATGTAAAATTTCCAGATTTAAGATTTCAAATCAAGACGTTATTTTATAATTTTCTTGCACACTTACAAGAGATGTTAATGATTCCTCTAAAACTCAAACAAAAATGGTTCTTATAAATCCAGAATCTGATATAGTCCTCATAGTTGAAATCTTTAAATTTATCTTCATGAAGTGTCCTCAAGTCCTCAAGCCCTCCTGAAATTTCAAAGGAAACCCTAATATTTGGTTCATGGTGGTGGGTATTTAAGATTCGGCCCGGCCGAACTTACTGCTGTATATACTTGTTTTTTGTAATTTAGATATTTATACTATATTAAATTTTTATAATGAAACTTCGAAATGTGGGTTATTAAAGATTTACAGTCAAAAACAGTGCTTGGTATAAATGAAATGGTTTTTGAATAAAATATTATTATTTTTTTGAAAAAATAACGATTTTATAACAAAAAACTGTTTTTGGTATAAAAGTTTGAAATTTTGGAAGAAAATCAAAAACTCTAACAAAAGAAGTGTATAAACATACATAAATAATTTTATAAGGTACACATAATTTTTTTTAGGCGTGAACCGTTTTTTACTAGCATTTAATACTATATTAAATGCCTTTAAAACTTATCGCGTTTTGTACTCAATTTCATAAATTCAAAATGATAAACAAAACACTTGTCCACACATACATAAAATTCTCCTCTCAAGGCGAAAACAGATTTTTTCAAATCTCTATGCTCTTGGTTCCGAATGTCTATTCTCTTTACTCCGAATACTCATTCTAATATTCAAATTAAATAATATTTAGACTTAAGCATATCAAATTTTTGGCCTTATCATAAAGCAGTTTTCGGATACAACATACAACTGTTTCACAGAAATTGTAAACATATATATGTTTACTCGAAATTTGTAAATTTATATATGTTTACATTCACACATATTATTTTCATGAAACATTCATGCCCCAAACATAATATATTTTAACATATTAACATATGCGTCCCAAACATTTAGTGTTAGTTTAGGAACATTACATGTTGGCACTTAAGTATATTTTGTTTAAAAATTGTGCCCGAAACACATTTTGTTTATATCGGAATATATGAAAAACATATTTTTCTAACAGTGCAGTAGTTGAGAGTTTCTGATCAGAATTTCTAAGAAGGGGCGTAAAGATTGTCGCTGGCAATAAAAGGGGACACACTAATTTTAAAAACGTGGCAAGCTTTCTTTATACCCTGCACCACTGTATAAAAATTGTATTTTAAGACTGTGAACAAAAATTGCATTAGATAGTATCATTTAGTGTGCCCAATCTATGTTCCTTCGGTTGGCTAAAATACCCACATTTTCTACCCGGTCTCAACCAGATTTAAATCCCAAGGACTTGATATTTTACACAAACAATAGATTTAACATTTCGGAAAAAAACTGAAATGCTTTTAATGTACATCCAAAAATGCTCATCTAGAGATGAAATTAACATTGATATTCACAAGAAGTTCTCTTGAGGAAATATACAAAAATCTTTTGTTGGACGCACTAAATTTTATATTTCTGAATTTTACTGTGTATGAAACAAATGAAACATAATTAAATAAAAGAAGAAAATTCCTAAGTGTGGCGATCTACACGCAAAGAAAAAAAAAGTTTGGAAAACGTGTACCGAAAACATTTTTCTTTTGTTAGAGTTTTTTGAATTTCTTCGAAAAATTTAAACTTTTATCACCAAAAAAATTCGTTTGTTACAAAATTTTTATTTTTTCAATAAAAAAAATATTTTTGAACCAATGACACAGTCCATTTCGTTTATATCAAGCACTGTTCTTTTCTGGCTTTAAGTCTTTAATAAGACACATTTTACAGTTCATAGTAAAAATTTAATATATTAGTATGTAATGTGGAACATCTTTTCGGAATCTTTCGAACATATCTGGAATATATATAAAAAAAAAAAACAAAAAAAAACTTTTTGGAGTTCGGTCGAAACAGGGCTCGAACCAACGACCCTTGGCATGCAAGTCGGACGTAGCAGCCACTGCTCCACGGTGCCAAACTAAATGTTTGTTTCTGTCAAATAAACTTTGTTTATTCGGTTCGTGGGCGCCGCAAGCTATGCTATATTAATATATCTTATATGGATAGTTAGCTATTGATGACAATAAGAGCTACGTAGCTCAGTGGATAGTGTGCTGGCTTACAAATTGATTCTCCGTCCAGGCGAAAGGTAAAATTTTAAAAATTTATAAAATCGTATAATTTTGTCTACATTGTTTGTATTATAGAAAAAGCCGCTAAGAACTAAAAAAACCTCGTGGAAGTGAGAAAGATGTGAGGGAAAATGCAATTAGCCAGAAAAGATTGTTTTTTGAGTTAGTCTTTATGAAATTGTTTTTACATCCTGGAAAAGAGTAAACGTTTATCAAAAACAGTATATATTTTTCTTCCAAATAAACTGCCTTACAGCGAAAAGCAAATTAGAAACGAACTTTGTTGGTCTAAAATTTCGTTTGGGAGGAAAGAATTCTTTTTTGCGTGTATTTCTCGGCAAACGTGGAAATATTGACACCAGAAATATTGATTTTAGATCACATAAAATATATACGGATCGACTCGGAATCACCTCCTGAGTCGATCTCGCCCGTGGTGTCCGTCTGTCCAAGTATTTGAATTTGAAACAAGTATATACGGCCGTAAGTTCGGCCAGGCCGAAGCTTATGTACCCTCCATCATGGATTGCGTAGAAACTTCTTCTAAACACTGCCATCCAGAATCGAATTACTTAAGTTGCGGTAACGCGACTTAAGTAATTCGATTAACAAAATTTTCTATAGAAATAAAATTTTGACAAAATTTTCTATAGAAAGAAAATTTTGACAAAAATTTCTACAGAAATAAAATTTTAACAAAATTTTCTATAGAAATAAACTTTTGACAAAATTTTCTATAGAAATAAAATCTTGGTAGATTATTTTTGGCTCGAGTGGCAACCATGATTATGAACCGAATAAAAAAAAAATTTTCTATAGACATAAAATTTTGACAACATTTTCTATAGAAATAAAATTTTGACAATAATGAAAATTTTATTATGAACCGAATAAAATTTTAACAAAATTTTCTCTAGAAATAAAATTTTGACAAAATTTTCTATAGAAACAAAATTTTGGTAGATTATTTTTGGCTCTAGTGGCAACCATGATTATGAACCGATATGGACCAATTTTTGTGTGATTGGGGGCTATATATAATTATGAACCGATGTGGACCAATTTTTGCATGGTTGTTAGAGACCATATACCAACACCATATACCAAATTTCAGCCGGATCGGATGAAATATGCTTCTCTTAGAGGCTCCACAAGCCAAATCTGGGGATCGGTTTATATGGGGGCTATATATAATTATGAACCGATGTGGACCAATTTTTGCATGATTGTTAGAGACCATATACCAATATCATGTATATGGGGGCTATATATGATTATGGACCGATGTGGACCAATTCTTGCACGATTGTTAGAGACCATATACCAACACCATGTACCAAATTTCAGCCGGATCGGATGAAATATGCTTCTCTTAGAGGCTCCACAAGCCAAATCTGGGGATCGGTTTATATGGGGGCTATATATAATTATGAACCGATGTGGACCAATTTTTGCATGGTTGTTAGAGACCATATACCAACACCATATACCAAATTTCAGCCCGATCGGATGAAATATGCTTCTGTTAGAGGCTCCACAAGCCAAATCTGAGGGTCCCTTTATATGGGGCTATACGTAAAAGTGGACCGATATGGCCCATTTTCAATACCATCCGACCTACATCGATAGCAACTACTTGTGCCAAGTTTCAAGTCGATAGCTTGTTTCGTTCGGAAGTTAGCGTGATTTCAACAGACGGACGGACGGACGGACATGCTCAGATCGACTCAGAATTTCACCACGACCCAGAATATATATACTTTATGGGGTCTTAGAGCAATATTTCGATGTGTTACAAACGGAATGACAAAGTTAATATACCCCCATCCTATGATGGAGGGTATAAAAATCGGATAAAATTTAGATATTGTTCCATACACATATATGTATCGATAGCTTTCGACAAATTGGATCATTTAAGCTTTATTATTAACCGATCGTAGATCGTTTTAGGTAGTACCGCTTAAGCCTGTTTCCATATATATGCATCGTCTGATTTTCCCAAATTGTGTTATAAAACACTTATTTATTAACCTATCTTTCTCAAAGTTTGCAGAATTTAATCTTCTTAATATATCTGCAAAAGAATCATCACGACAATTTTGTGTCTCGTACACACCTCTCTGCCGAATTTCTACTTTACTCACATGTTTTAATAATGCCAAACAATATTAGTGGGAACTAACTAATAGCTCCTAATATCAGGTGTTTCTGTTCAGATTCAGATAAAGCTCGCATTAACATTACTAATACCCCAAAAATGTTTATGTTTACTATTTCAGTATGGGTGGTTTAGGGCCCGCCCGGGTTTCTACTCTTTTCATTTGTTTTAAATAATACGAAATATTTTTGAAAAATAATGATATTACCTGACATCCTTCTTCAAATTGATTCAGATTTTAATAAGTTGGAATGCACAACGTTTATGCATAGCACCCAACAAAATAAAAGGACTTCAGATTGGGTTGGGTCCTGCCAGATTTTTTGAGATTTTTTATGCCCACCACCATAGAATGGTGATGGGGGTATAATGATTGTAATTCCGTTTGTAACACATCCAAGTATGGATTTCCGACTATATAAAGTATACATATTCTTGATAAGGGCAAAATTCTAAGACGATATATGTATGTCCGTCCGTCTGTCTGTTGTAATCACGCTACAACCTTCAATAATGGCGCTATCGTCCTGAAATTTGGCACAGATTCGTTTTTTTTCCTGCAGGCAGGTCAAGTTCGAAGATGGGCTATATTGGTCAAAGTTTTCATATAGTCCCCATATAGACCGATCTCCCGATTTTACTTGTTGGGCTTCTAGAAACCGTATTTACTATCCGATTTGCCTGAAATTTTAAAACTAGAGGTATTCTAGGACCAAAAATAGGTATAACGAAAAGGGGATGTATTGGTCCATGTTTTAGTATAGTCCCCATATAGACCGATCTCCCGATTTTTTCTTGGGCTTCTAGAAACTGTTTTTACTACAAAATTTGCCTGAAATTTGAAATCTACAGGTATTCTTGAATCACGAATAGGTGTGTCGCAAATGGAGTGTATCGGTCGATGTTTTGGTGTAGCCCCCATATAGACCGATCTCCCGACTATACTTCTTGGGCTTCTAGAAATAGTAGTTTTTACCCAATTTGTCTGAAAGTGGAATTCTAGAGGTATTTGAGGATCATTAAGAGGTGTGTCAAAAATGTTGAGTATTGGTCCATGTTTTGGTATAGACCCATATAGACCTATCTCTCGAATTTATTTCTATGACTTCTAGAATCTGGCTGACCGCAAAAAGGTCAGCTGAATATGGTGTGTGTCGACCATGTTTTGGTATAGCCCCCACATAGACCGATCTTCCGATTTAACTCCTTGAGCTTCTACAAACCGTAGTTTTTATCCTATTTGCTCGAAAATGTAAATATACTGGTATTGTATACCCTCAAAAATCTGTGTCGCATTTATTTTTACCGGTCCATTTGGTAATGCATCGATATAGACTCATTTCTCTTCTTGAGGGTACACCCAAAGAAAAAATGTTTTCCTGCAGAATGAAAATTTAGACAAACGAAATTCCCGTTTCGTATAAATTATTTTCGTTTAGAGCAAATTAATCCGAATGTTTGATAAGCGATTCAACTATTCTCTCTAAAATTAGTGTCAAAAGGAAATTTTGCTAGTCGAAAATTTCGTTCCTCAGAAAAGAAAACTCTTCTTTCAGTGTATAACAGGTGCACCGCTCATGAAAATTGCTTGAAACTGAAAGTACAATTTCCAGATTTTACTACTCGTAATCATTTAAATAATGGCGTTAAAAATCTAAAGATTTAAGATTTCAAATCAAGGCGCTATTCCATCATTTGCTCGATATAACATATTTATGATTTCTCTACAACTCAAACAAAATTGGTTCATATAAATCCAGAATCTGATCTAGTCTTCATAGATAGAATCTTTAAATTTATCTTCAGGAAGCGTACTGGATGAACTGACTTGCTTGGGAGAATATTTTCAAAGTAAACCATTATATTTGATTCATGGTGGAGGGTATTTAAGATTCGGCCCAGCCGAACTTACTGCTGTATATATTTGTTATATATCTATTTTGTGGAGAATTAACAGTTGAAGGAAGAACCTGATTTACATACACAGTGAATGAGTGAACTGAATAACCTCAATTAAAGCAAATCGTTTTGCATTTTTTGAAAATGTTCTTACATTTTTGGATTTTGAACTACCAATTAAGAAATTCTTTATTCTCATAAAATCGAAAAATAACTAAAATTAAACAAGTATATACGGCCGTAAGTTCGGCCAGGCCGAATCTTATGTACCCTCCACCATGGATTGCGTAGAAACTTCTACTGAAGACTGTCATAAACAATCGAATTACTTGGGTTGCGGTAACATTTGCCGATGGCAAGGTATCTTAACACTTCCTAACACCGTCTTCTAAATTGCAAGGTAGTCTATAGGTGGAATATATTAAACTAAAACAAGTATATACGGCCGTAAGTTCGGCCAGGCCGAATCTTATGTACCCTCCACCATGGATTGCGTAGAAACTTCTACGAAAGACTGTCATCCAGAAATTTCAACTCACATGGTTGTTAAATATCATATACTACCACCACGTACCAAATTTCAACCAGATCGGATGAATTTTGCTTCTCCAAAAGGCACCGGAGGTCAAATCTGGGGATCAGTTTATATGGGAGCTATATATTATTATGGACTGATAGGAACCAATTCCTGCATGGTTGTTGGATACCCTATACTAACATCACGTACCAAATTTCAACCAAATGGGAAGAAGGTGCCCCGGAGTTCAAATCTGGTGATCGGTTTATATGGGGGCTATATACAAACATATACAAACACCATGTACCAAATTTCAGCCGGATCGGATGAAATTTGCTTCTCTTAGAGGCTCCGCAAGCCAAGTCGGGGGATCGGTTTATATGGGGGCTATATATAATTATGGACCGATGTGAACCAATTTTTGCATGGTTGTTAGAGACCATATACTTACACCATGTACCAAATTTCAGCCGCATCGGATGAAATTTGCTTCTCTTAGAGGCCTCGCAAGCCAAATTTGGGGGTCCGTTTATATGGGGGCTATACGTAAAAGTGGACCGATATGGCCCATTTGCAATACCATCCGACCTACATCAATAAAAACTACTTGTGCCAAGTTTCAAGTCGATAGCTTGTTTCGTTCGGAAGTTAGCGTGATTTCAACAGACGGACGGACAGACGGACGGACGGACGGACATGCTCAGATCGACTCAGAATTTCACCACGACCCAGAATATATATACTTTATGGGGTCTTAGAGCAATATTTCGATGTGTTACAAACGGAATGACAAAGTTAATATACCCCTATGGTGGAGGGTATAAAAAGGCCGATTAAATAAGTATATAATTAAGTTTGACAAAATTTTCTATAGAAATAAAATTTTGACAAAATAAAATTTGGAGAAAATTTTCTATAGAAATAAAATTTTGACACAATTTTCTATACAAATAAAATTTTAGTAGATTATTTTTGGCTTGAGTGGCAACCATGATTATGAACCGATATAGACCAATTTTTGTATGATTGGGGATCGGCTATATATAACTATAGACCCATATGGACCAATTTTGGCATGGTTATTAGAGACCATATACTAACACCACGTACCAAATTTCAACCGAATCGGATGAATTTTGCTCCTCCAAGAGGCTCCGCAAGCCAAATCTGAGGGTCTGTTTATATGGGGGCTATACGTAAAAGTGGACCGATAGGGCCCATTTACAATACCAACCGACCTACATTAATAACAACTACTTGTGCCGATTTTAAGTCGATAGCTTGTTTCGTTCGGAAGTTAGCGTGACGGATATGGACCAATTCTTGCATGGTTGTTAGAGACCTAACACCACGTTCCAAATTTCAACCGGATCGGATGAATTTTGTTCCTGCAAGAGGCTCCGGAGGTCAAATCTGGGGATCGGTTTATATGGGGGCTATATATAATTATGGACCGATATGGACTAATTTTTGCATGGTTGCTAGAGACTATATACTTACACCATGTACACCAATACCATGTACTAAATTTCAGCAGGATCGAATGAAATTTGCTTCTCTTTGTGGCTCCCCAAGCCAAATCTGAGGGTACGTTTATATGGGGGCTATACGTAAAAGTTGACCGATTGGCCCATTTGCAATACCATCCGACCTACATCAATAACAACTACTTGTGCCAAGTTTCAAGTCGATAGCTTGTTTCGTTCGGAAGTTAGCGTGATTTCAACAGACGGACGGACGGACATGCTTAGATCGACTCAGAATTTAACCACGACCCAGAATATATATACTTTATGGGGTCTTAGAGCAATATTTCGATATGTCACAAACGGAATGACAAAGTTAATATACCCCCATCCTATGGTGGAGGGTATAAAAATGTCATCGTCCGGCTATTGGGATTTATACGTTTAGTTCATAAAATATTGAAGACATTTTTGCAATAAAGAATATTTCATTGGCATGGAAAAGTTTCTACAAAAATTAAAAACGAAATAATTTTTTTGCATAAATATAAGTTAACTTTAGAATCAATTTAAGAATGGACTTTTTCTGTGTACTATAGAAATCTATTCATTGAATAACCGTTTTTGTGTATTATAGTAAAAATTTCTTTGAAATTTTTTGGATGCACCATTGTTCGCGTTATATCAAATTTAAATTAAAACAAAACAAAGTTAATTTCAGCATCAGATTAACAACGGACTATAGAAAAAATTTCAGGCATCACCATTATTTAGCACTAAAATATGAAAATAAAAAGTACACACAATTATAGGACTGGACGTATAACTTCGATTATATGTTAAAGATTCGGAGTGTATATTTTCAAGAAAAACCGCACAAAAATGAAACAATTAAAAAAGTGGCACATTTTGGTAAATAGTTGTCACACAAATGTAAAAAGTATGGCATTTAGTAGCAAATGCCATAGTTTGAAATAGTGTATTTGCAAAAGCTAGAGCAATAATTAATTAATAGTTTAGACCATTACATTAGACATCTTATATTGTATTTAGTTAATCCAATGTTGAACCATCACACTGAGCCACTGTCTCTAATCATACACACTTTCAAAGCAACACTACGTTTGTACTTTGTTTTATACTGCAGCTATATTTTTGTTACCATGACTAGAGTAAAACTCCAAAAAGTGAATATTACGTCGAGTTGGTCTGATATTGTTGTTGCTCAAAAAAGTACGAAATGTCTTAAGGCTGCACCTGCAATTGTATCAAATTTAAAAAGTTTAACAGTTAAGTGCAATTGTTTACCCGCTTATGTTTTCTATTGTGGCCGAAAAAAACACCAACAACAAAAACTGAATAGTAAAAGTTTTTTCTTTTATTTGTTTTCCTGCAGTTGGACAAATAGGGAAATAAAGTGTTTAGTTTGGTGCCTACTGGTGTTCGTCTTTTCTTTGAAACTGAACTCTTTTGTAGTTATTGTGAGCTTTGTGAAATTAAGGATAATCGAATTGGTTGCTACCTATCTTTTTTAAATTTTGCTCGCTTTGTTAGCGATTTACATGATTATATAATATGGGATATAAGACAAAAAACAAAACAATCGTTTACAAATGTATTACGAGATGTTTTCAAAAGAAAAAAGCAATTTCGGTAGCTATCAGCAGGCAAAAGTAAAATAATTATCATCTGGACTCTAGTCGGAATATTTAACCCTTCTGCGCGTGATGTGGTCCTGCTGGACCTTTTTGATTTTTATTCCTACATAACTTTATCCTTTACATGATTTGCAGCGTGATGGTTTATGACTTCTTGTATTAAAGTGTCTTAAGTTGAAAACTGTAAATTTTTATGTGATTGAATCATTAAATCGGTTTTTAAAAATTTAGTGCTATTCTGCGTGATGAGGTCCAATGGGACCTAGCACTAATTGCATTAGTGGTTTCAGCGTTTTTCAGTTTAAAAAGCAGCGTTAAGATATTGCGATTTTTGGATTTGGAACAATTAATAACAATAACATCCTTTCAGAAAATACCGTTATTGAGAAGAATTTATAATTTTTATACCCTCCATCATAGGATGGGGGTATTAACTTTGTCATTCCGTTTGTAACACATCGAAATATTGCTCTAAGACCCCATAAAGTATATATATTCTGGGTCGTGGTGAAATTCTGAGTCGATCTAAGCATGTCCGTCCGTCCGTCCGTCCGTCCGTCCGTCTGTTGAAATCACGCTAACTTCCGAACGAAACAAGCTATCGACTTGAAACTTGGCACAAGTAGTTGTTATCGATGTAGGTCGGATGGTATTGAAAATGGGCCATATCGGTCCACTTTTACGTATAGCCCCCATATAAAGGGACCCTCAGATTTGGCTTGTGGAGCCTCTAACGGAAGCATATTTCATCCGATCCGGCTGAAATTTGGTATATGGTGTTTGTATATGGTCTCTAACAAACGTGCAAAAATTGGTCCACATCGGTCCATAATTATATATAGCCCCCATATAAACCGATCCCCAGATTTGGCTTGCGGAGCCTAAAAGAGAAGCAAATTTCATCCGATCCGCCTGAAATTTGGTACATGGTGTTGGTATATGGTCTCTAACAACCATGCAAAAATTGATCCATATCGGACCATAATTATATATAGCCCCCATATAAACCGATGCCCAGATTTGGCTTGTGGAGCCTCTAAGAGAAGCATATTTCATCCGATCCGGCTGAAATTTGGTACATGGTGTTGGTATATGGTCTCTAACAATCATGCAAAAATTGGTCCACATCGGTCCATAATTATATATAGCCCCCATATAAACCGATCCCCAGATTTGGCTTGCGGAGCCTCAAAGAGAAGCAAATTTCATCCGATCCATCTGAAATTTTGTACATGATGTTGGTATATGGTCTCTAACAACCATGCAAAAAGTGGTCCACATCGGTCCATAAATATATATAGACCCCATATAAACAGATCTCCAGATTTGGCTTGCGAAGCCTCAAAGAGAAGCAAATTGCATCCGATCCGGCTGAAATTTGGTACATGGTGTTGGTATGTGGTCTCTAACAATCATGCGGAAATTGGTCCACATCGGTCCATAATTATATATAGCCCCCATATAAACCGATCCCCAGATTTGGCTTGCGGAGCCTCAAAGAGAAGCAAATTTAATTCGATCCATCTGAAATTTTGTACATGATGTTGGTATATGGTCTCCAACAACCATGCAAAAATTGGTCCACATCGGTTCATAATTATATATAGACCCCATATAAACCGATCTCCAGATTTGGCTTGCGAAGCCTCAAAGAGAAGCAAATTGCATCCGATCCGGCTGAAATTTGGTACATGGTATTGGTATATGGTCTCTAACAACCGTGCAAAAATTTGTCCACATCGGTCCATAATTATATATAGCGCCCATATAAACCGATCCCCAGATTTGGGTTGCGGAGCCTCAAAGAGAAACAAATTTCATCCGATCCGCCTGAAATTTGGTACATGATGTTGGTATATGGTCTTTAACAACCATGCAAAAATTGGTCCACATCGGTTCATAATTATATATAGCCCCCATATAAACCGATCCCCAGATTTGGCTTGCGAAGTCTCCAAGGGAAGCAAATTTCATCCAATCCGGTTGTAATTTGGAACATGGTGTTAGTATATGATCTTTAACAACCGTGCCAGAATTGGTCCATATCGGTCCATAATTATATACAGCCCCCATATAAAACGTTCTCCAGATTTGACCTCCGGAGCCTTTTGGAGGAGCAAAATTCATCCGATCCGGTTCAAATTAGGAACGTGGTGTTAGTATATGGTCGCTAACAACCATACTAAAATTGGTCCATATCGGTTCATAATCATGGTTGCCACTACCAAATTTTATTTCTATAGAAAATTTTGTCAAAATTTTATTTCTATAGAAAATTTTGTCAAAATTTTATTTCTAGAGAAAATTTTGTTAAAATTTTATTCGGTTCATAATAAAATTTTCGTCATAGTCAAAATTTTATTTCTATAGAAAATTTTGTTCAAATTTTATTCGGTTCATAATCATGGTTGCCACTCGAGCCAAAAATAACCTACCAAGATTTTATTTCTATAGAAAATTTTGTCAAAATTTTATTTCTATAGAAAATTTTGTTAAAATTTTATTTCTGTAGAAATTTTTGTCAAAATTTTCTTTCTATAGAAAATTTTGTCAAAATTTTTATTTCTATAGAAAATTTTGTGAAATTTTTATTTCTATGGAAAATTTTGTTAAAATTTTATTTCTGTAGAAAACTTTGTCGAAATTTTATGTCTGCTTTGTCAAACTGAATTATATACGTATTGGATCGATCTTTTTTGATTTAATATATACCACGTATGGACTTACATACAATTTAGAAGATGGTGTTAGGAGGTTTTAAGATACCTTGCCATCGGCAAGCGTTACCGCAACTTAAGTAATTCGATTGTGGATGGCAGTGTTTAGAAGAAGTTTCTACGCAATCCATGATGGAGGGTACATAAGCTTCGGCCTGGCCGAACTTACGGCCGTATATACTTGTTGAAATTTCCATTGGTTTCGTTGCTTCGTAGTACATAATTTTATGTCTTCCGAAGATATATCCACTGTAGCGAGACAACAAGAGGAAAAAAGCTATTTGAACATTCAACTACCAAAACAATATATTGTTGCTTAGTACTTATAGGTACCTCGCCTGTGACAAACATCAGGGCTCTAGAATACTAATCAAAAATTTAAACATTATCTGTATTCTATTAAAAATTAAAGAAAACTCTATATTTACAAACAAATATCTATATATGCAATTTGTGCTTCATAGAAGACTCCACCTATAGTAAATAATCGAAAATTATCGTACGGATAACCTCTCTACCATCCGTTTTTTATTATAGGTCCCACGGGACCTTATCACGCTGGTATCGCTTCCGGTGTTATCACATACATAAGGGTTAAAAAAAAGTTCAATGAAAAATAAAAGAAATAATTAAGGCTTCCCAGCAATCCTTGTTTTTCATCGTATGATTTGCAGTCAAACATATTGTACTTCTCATAGCTGATTAGGAAATTTTCAACCGCGACACATTATATCAGGAAACATTATGAGAACTGCAGAAAATATTATCTTGAGCACAAAATATTCTTGGCCTAAAAATACGAATGCGAGTTTTGTTAACATTTCTATGGTACAACGTTTTTTCCTTGGCCAAAAGTCGTCAAATTTTTCAATGATGTCGTTTTTCCGTAGAGGTAGGACATTCGACTTTACAAGGGGTATAGTGCAGAATCTTACTAAAAATAATTATATGAGCAGAATCGTAAGCATAAAGACAAGTTTCATGGTTTATTTCTTAGTTTCTTATTGAAAGTCAAAAAGTTGAATAGTTGACCTTTAACAAACACAAAAAAAAAAATTCCCAAAATTTTTTTTTATATTCTTATTACAATCCCTTGTTCGTATCGAGCAAATATTAAATATGTACATTAAAAAAATTTTACTTGGATACAAAGATTTTGACCTTCCCTTGAGGAGTTTGGTATTGATTCCGAGCCAAGGATGCCACTTCTTTATTTTTTAGCAGCCTATCTGGCTTTAAATCTGGGATCAATGATATTACAATTAGGATACACATTTCATTTATCGAATTTTCATACTGTTTTAGCAGTATGTTAATAAAACTATTCACACCAGTTTAAAAATCAAAATTATAGCGGATACTTCAAAGTAGAAAATGTTTTCTTAATTTCGAAAAGACTTTAAACCAAAGATGATAATTCCTCGAAATAAGTATAAGCTTATATTTGAAGCTTTTTTATCTGTGTTGAGCCTATAAGCTTTTTTATAGGCTATTATTTCAAAAATTAAAACTCGAAAATTTTATAATTTTAGTGATCCAAATTGATCGTTTTATTTGGCTGTAACAATGCAACTCAACTAACTATCGAAAAACAGAATATAAAAAATTCTCCATGCAAAAAAGGAATGAGAAAAATATCAAAATCATTATCGTCTTCTTGTTGATCATTGTCTCTTTAGGCAAGTTGATAGAATATCAATATGCATTTTTGCATTGCATCGCATGTTGTTGTTGATGTTGTAAAAAGAGCGTAAAAATGCATTTCAGGGGTAAACGCACCAACATACATATTTATGCGTGGCTGATGCAACGTTTGTATGTTTAGCCATATGTACAATGCTGGATGCTGTTACTACAGGTAGATATTGATGTTATTGAGACTTCTCGCACAGTGGTTTATCCGAACATCCTCCCCCCGTTGGAAGGCTGTGCGTTTCAACAACATTATCATTAATGGGTAGTACGGCTAATTTGGCAACTGATCGTCGAATTATGCCGTTGATGGTTTTTATGATTGCCACTCGAACTATTTCATCGTTGCCTCTTACAACATCTACAACTCGTCCCAAAAGCCATTTCAAAGGTGGCAGATTGTCATCTTTTACAAGTACCATATCTCCGATGGCAACATTTTTGCGTTGTGACTTCCACTTTGACCGCTCTTGAAGAAGGGCCAGATAAGAAGAACTCCACTTCTTCCAAAATATTTGCTGCATATAGCAAACCTTTTGCCATCTATTCAATCTATTAATATTCAAATCTGTTACATCGGGCTCCGAAATTGTTGTTAATGGGGCGCCAACTAAAAAGTGGCCAGGTGTCAACACTTCGAGATCGTTTGGATCTTCTGATATTTGGCATAGAGGTCTAGAATTTAACACGGCACATATTTCACATACCAGGGTCCTTAATTCATCAAATGAAAGAACTGACTGCCCCACTGTGCGATAGAAATGATACTTGGCCGATTTAACCGCAGCCTCCCAAAGGCCCCCAAAGTGCGGTGATCTGGGCGGTATAAATTTCCAATTGATTTCATCCTCAAAACAGTGTTTTTGGATTTGCTGCATGCTCGTTTGGTTGAAAAAAAGTTGCCGTAGTTCACCCAATTCGTTTTTGGCTCCTACAAAATTTGTGGCATTGTCCGACCAAATAGTTTTTGGTTTGCCTCGAATCGAGATGAATCGCTTTAAGGATGACAGGAACGACGATGTAGATAAGTCGGATACCAATTCCATATGTATCGCCTTAGTTGCAAAACATATAAATATACATATGTAACTTTTTAATGGTGGCCGATTTCGTACCTCTGATTTATAATAAAAAGGCCCGCAAAAATCAATTCCAGTTATAGAAAATGCCCTGCTTGGCTGAACTCTTTCATGCGGCAAACTGCCCATTATGTGCTCAGCTATTTTAGGCTTTAAGCGAAAACACTTTATACATTTAGCAATTATTAGGCTGATAGTTTTCCTGCCTCCTAGAGGCCAATATTGCTGACGAATATTTGCCAAAAGACTTTGAGGACCCGCGTGCAGAAATTTTTCGTGGAAGTAAATGACCATTGACTTGGTAAGTGGGTGGCTTTTCGGAACAATTATTGGGTGCTGAGCGTCGAAATTTAAATACGAATTTTGCAACCGCCCGCCGACTCTAATCAACCCATCAGAATCCATAAATGGTGCAAGCGCGAGTAATTTGCTAGATGTAGAAATATTTGATTTTGATTTCAAGGCTTTATATTCAGCTGAAAAATTAATTATTTGAATGTTTCGAAAAAGTATCTTAGTTCCCATTTTAATATCATTTTCCATTGTATTTTCGCCGGATTTAAATTTTGAAAAATTCATGAAACGATATACATATCCAAAAATCCGTTGAATTTTATAGAAAGAATTTAGAAATTTGCAATTCAAAGCAAAATCATATACCGTCGAAGCAATTAGAACTGCACGTCGACGTTCAGGCAAATCTTCAATGAAATTCATATTATTTGGCCAATGTTCAAAATTTTTGTATAAAAAAGAGGGTCCATTTTTCCACAGGTTACACTTCACCAGCTCTTCTGGTGTAGAACCTCTCGATAATATATCCGCAGGATTTTTAGCGGTAGGCACATGGTGCCACATCATATTTTTGGTCAGATTTTGGATACGACTCACTCTATTACTTACAAAAATGTTGTAATTCGAAGACTCTTCCCGCAGCCACGACAATACTACCATGGAGTCCGACCAGCAGTGACATTCATAACCTTTGCCCAGAGTACTTGAAACATCATCCAAAAGTTCAGCGAGAAGCAGCGCTGCTGATAATTCCAATTTTGGTATCGTTAGAACTTTAAGGGGTGCCACTCTAGATTTGGAGCATAATAAATTCACCCGAATCTCTCCTTCGTGCTCTGATCTCACATAAATACAGGCTCCATAGGCTGATATGCTCGCATCGCAAAAGGCATGTATTTGAACATCCGAATCTGGAAGTAAAACAAATCTAGGATATTCGAATTGGCTAGCAAACGAAAATTTTGAAACATATTGCAACCAAGCAGTGTGCAAATCTTGGGGCAAGCTCTCATCCCAATCCAATTTAATTTTCCACAAGTTTTGCATAAAAACTTTGGCCTTAGTTATGACAGGCCCAATTAGCCCCAGAGGGTCATATAGACGGGCTATCGACGATAAAACAGTCCGCTTTGAAATATTTGTTGATTCTAAAAAATGCGAAAATGAAAAAATAAAATTATCCAACTTTGGATTCCAAACAAGGCCCAGGGTTTTAGTGATATTTGTCCCATCATGAAATTCTAAAAAAGTTTCACGATCACCAGCAGGCACATTTTCCAAGACGGAGTCATCATTAGAACACCACTTTCGTATTTGAAAGTTTCCTCTCTTCAGAAGAGACGTGATTTGTTCTCTTATTTCAATGACCTCTTCTATTGAATCCCCTCCAGAGATCAAATCGTCCACATAAAAATCTCTAGTGACGATATTTGCACCAATGGGAAACAATTCTCTCTCATCAAAAGCAAGCTGATGCATTGCACATATAGCAAGAAAGGCGGCGGGTTTTGTGCCGTAAGTCACTGTGTTCAGCTTGTATATTTGTATGTCCTCACTAGAGCTATTTCTCCACAATATACATTGGAGGTAATCATCTGGTGGATTAATGAGAACACATCTATACATCTTACATATGTCGCCACTTAAAGCGATTTTGAAAAATCTAAAACGAAGTATCGTATTAAATAATTTGGCCTGTATAGTAGGGCCCGAATGAAGAGTTTCGTTTAATGAAAGGCCTGTGTTTGTTTTTGCCGCCCCATCAAATACTACCCTGAGCTTGGTAGTTGTGCTCTCCTCCTTATGCACACAGTGGTGAGGCAGAAAATAAGTTTTGGTTTGTGGAGGAATATCTGTGACGAGACTCATGTGCTTTAGATCGATATACTCACTCATGAACTCACTGTATTTTTTCTTTACTGCAGGCAATTTATTCAATTTTCTCTCTAAATTGAGAAATCGACTGTGGGCTCTCCCATAAGAATCACCAAGTTCATTTGAATTTATTTTCTTTGGTAATGAAACTGAATATTCACCAGAGGATAGACGCACTGTGTTTTCAATAAAATGTTGCTCACAGAACTCATCGTCGGAATTAAGCTGCTCAGGGTTTCCAAAATTCTGCTCTACTTCCCAAAAGCTCTTTACAATATCAGCCAACGATTCATGTTCGCCTTTTGTAATGGCCTTTGATGCAGCGGCTAATGAACATGCATTCGAGTGAGATGCGCCCCCACCAGATACCACCCATCCAAGACGGGTTTTTTGTAAAATTGTCGAATTATTTCCACAGCGTATTTGGCCAACACTCATTAGTTCGAAAAATAGGCCAGCGCCAATAAGTAGATCTATTCTTCCCCTCTCACAAAAGTTGGAATCAGCTAATTTAATGTTATGAGGGATTTTGAAATCATTTACCTTAAGATTTCGATTTGGCTGGTATTCTGTAATTGATGGTATCACAACAGCTACGAATGAAACAGAATATTCACTGTGGCATGATTTTATTAATATTTCTGTCGATTTATCAGCCAAAATGTTACCTTCGCCGATACCAGATATTACGATATTTGAATTTCTCACCTTTAACTGGGCCTGATTGACAAATCGAGTTGTTATAAAATTTAGCTGGGAGGCCGAATCTAGAATCGCTCGGCATGGAACGAATACGCCAGAATTAGTTTTAACCAAAACAATAGCGGTCGCCAGCAAAATATTTGTACCATCAGCAGTTTCGAATTGTTGGGTAGGATTTGATGAAACGAGAGTAGATTGTGTTTGTACTTGCGGTGGCTGCGAGGAAGATGGTGGGTGCCCTTGATTGATGTTGTTGTTAGCTTGTGTGGGTGTTGATAGTGATTCAAAATTATTATCGATATGTAATAGCGAGTGGTGTTTCATTTGGCAGATATTGCAGGGCCCAAACTTACATTTCTGGAGTCTATGACCCTTTCTTAAACAGTTAAGACACAAATTTAGTCTTTTTACTTCTCTAAAACGTAGCGTTGGGGAGAGATTTGAAAACTGTGAGCAATTCGATATGTAATGATCATTTGCATTACAAAATGTACAAAACGATTGCTTGGCTCCGGAAGCTATCAAAACATTTCGACCTTGGGAATTCGATTTCTTACTTGATTGTTGATTAGATGTGGTTGGTTTCATAGAGCTCTCAAGATTTTCCATCATACGACATCTTCGTTCAAGAAAGGAAGCCATGAATGGCCATGTTGGCAATCTATCATTTTGCAACCCTTCTTCCCACTTGGCTTGTGTTTGGTGATCCAGTTTAGAAACCACTAAATTAACGAGAAATCCATCTGCCAATTGCTCTTTGGTACATATCGTTTCGAGGGCTCGTATATGAGCGTTGAGTTTATCGCTAAGCTGGCGAAGACTGGATGCAGACCCTTTTTCAACATTTTTCAACCCAAAAACCTCTTTGATATGCATCTGAAAAAGAAGCAATTTATTATCGAATCGATTTTTAAGTAATTCAATTGCTTTATCATAATTTGCATCATTCGGCTCCAAAGATGATATCGTATCCAAAGCAGATCCAGTTAAGAGAGACCGTAGATGCTGGAACTTTTCTATATTGGTTAAATCCATATCGTTGGCTATAACTGTGGTAAACATAGCAAAAAAGTTCGGCCAGTCGGTGTATGAACCACTGAAAGCTGGAATTTTTAGTTCTGGCAGTCGAGTTTTGCGAATATTTCTTGGTTCCTCTATCGAAAATTGACGAAAAGTTGATGATGAAGGTAAAGAACGTGTACCGCCACTGGCCACAATTTTCCGCTTTAGTTTTGCCTTTGCTTCAAAATAAGATTTCATAAAATTGTCTCTGATAGTTTCATCCAAACTATCTCCTTGATAATTTTCCACAATTGATAGGGAATTTTCGAAATTTGTATTTAAACTTTCAACATAATCGAGGCGGACGGACAGATCAGCTTCATCCAGTGTTTGTAATTCATCGGAAGTAATGCGCTTATTAAATTTCTCCAGCTGCTTACCGATTAATTCCACTTTTTTTAAGCACTGCGATAGATCGGAGCTTTCCTTACCCGATTCCTTGGAATTAGATGATGATGATGTATTAAAATCTGGCATATTTTTCCAATTTTTAATCAAAAATCCAAAATTCAGTTTTTATAATTACGCAATGGATTACGCAATATTCGCTGTCTGAGCAAGTCTCAAGTTTTTTTTTTTTGGCTTAAAATCCGACGAAATTTTTATATTTTAATACCCGACTTGGCACTAAAAATACGTGATTCCAATCAATCACGTCGGGGTCACCAATGTTGAGCCTATAAGCTTTTTTATAGGCTATTATTTCAAAAATTAAAACTCGAAAATTTTATAATTTTAGTGATCCAAATTGATCGTTTTATTTGGCTGTAACAATGCAACTCAACTAACTATCGAAAAACAGAATATAAAAAATTCTCCATGCAAAAAAGGAATGAGAAAAATATCAAAATCATTATCGTCTTCTTGTTGATCATTGTCTCTTTAGGCAAGTTGATAGAATATCAATATGCGTTTTTGCATTGCATCGCATGTTGTTGTTGATGTTGTAAAAAGAGCGTAAAAATGCATTTCAGGGGTAAACGCACCAACATACATATTTATGCGTGGCTGATGCAACGTTTGTATGTTTAGCCATATGTACAATGCTGGATGCTGTTACTACAGGTAGATATTGATGTTATTGAGACTTCTCGCACAGTGGTTTATCCGAACAATCTGAATTCTAAAAATTCAATATTTCCGTTATTTTGATTATTTATTTATTATTATTTCAATTAAAATTTCATTATTTTATGAATTGCGCAAAATAAATTCCTAAAATTTAGGTTTCGTAATCTTTATTATCACGTAAATATTCGTCCAGGAGTCGCAGGTCTGCATATTTAATTCTCAATTCCATGGATTGCATTAAGTTAATTTTCCCGAAATCACCGAATTACAAGAACATCCACTGAAAAAAACAGTGAACCCACTAGGAAAAAAACTTTTGGTTAATTTTAGAAAATTTTGTATATTTTTAGAAAAATTTATCTAAACTGTATTACAAACGCTGACATCACGCCGATATCACAAAAATAAGTAAATATTTTTCGACAAATTCAAGAAAATTTATTAGGCATAAATAATTTTTTTCACTTGATAAAGAAAATTTTGTAGTTTGAAGGTAAAAATTGGAGTTCAAATTGCAAGAATGTCTTTAGTGACATACGAAGTTCAAAATGGTAAAATTAGTAAAATTTACAAATTCTAAGAAATTCTGAACTATTTGGTGGAAGACACTATTTTAGTTAATCGTTATGCTTCATTACTTAATAATAATTTTTTCCTCTGTTTTAGTTAATTTAACTAACGTACTCAAAAATTAAAATCATGGAAACTTTCTTAAACTGTAATAATGCCATAAACTAAAAGAGAGTTAAATCGCTTTAGTGAAATATAGGGTTCACTTTTTTTTGTGTCGGACTGTCTCCGTTGTGGATGGTAGAGGCCATAAAGTTACTATAAAAATGTCTGTTGGGTTTGATGAAACATACTCTTTCAACAAAAATGACTCAATAAAAGGCTCTTATACTCCAAAAAACCTTCCCTTAAAGATTTTGGTATTGATTCCGAGACAAAGATGCGGCTTCTTTAAAATAAAGACACTTTTTAAGCGACCTATCTGGTTTTCAATCTAGGACTAATAAAATTATAATTAGGATACAGATCTCATTTATCAAATTTTCATTCTATTTTCGCGGTTTATTAATAATGGTACTCACATACAAACAAATTATAATGTAAAGGGTAAAAAATGTTTTCTTAATTCCAAACAAACTTTAAACCAAAGACGATTTGAGTCTTAGCCTATATTTGAAGCGTTTTTATCTTAAATCTAAAGTTTCAATATTTCAGTTAATTTAAGGACCCTTTCTCTAAATCAAAAATGTGTTTCTTTACTTTAAGGAAAATTAGCCATAGTTCAATGACAAGGGACTTTAATGGAGGGACACAAATTTACAAAATTTTTCATTAAATTTATGACATACATTTAATGAAAAAAAATTTTGAAGCAAAGATTATAAACTATATTTTAATTACAATTTCATTATTTTAAAGAAATTTGTCCTTAATATTTTCTAAATTTCGCATCCTTCAATTTAGGTTGCATAATCTTTAATATCACATAAATATTTTTTTCAGTGTAGAAGATAAAGGAAAGAGGCAAAAACTGATTTGGGATTTAGATATAACAACAATTACTGCTTCCTACACACAAAAAAATTTCACGAAAAATTTTCCAATTACAATTTTAATTGAGTTTTAAAAAATATTCAATTAAAAATTTAATAGATTCAACAAATTTTTTAATTGAAACAAAAATCAATCACAAAAATAATAGTATCAATTAATTTTTTAATTGGATCAATTAACTTTTTAATTGACCTTCAATTAATTTTTTAATTGATACTATCATTTCTGTGATTGAAGACATTTCAATTAAAAATTAATTGGATCTATTAATTTCGTGATTGAATCAGAAAAAAATTTTTTTGTGTGTAGAGGTTAACTTGAGAAAATCTGATAAATATACCCTTCCAGAAGCTAGAAATGTAGAATTTGTACAATGAAAAAATAAGCTTACACAATTCTAAAGATTTTTCCATTACTTAATTTATTTTGATATTGATTCCGAGCCAAGTAAGCGATGAATAACAAATTTTGTAAATTTATGTCCTAAATTTAATGAAAAATTTTATAAATTTGTGTCCCTCCGTTAAAGTCCCATGTCACTGAACTAAGGCTAATTTTCCTTAAAGGAAAGAAACCCATTTTTGATTTAATACAAAATTCACTTTTAAAAATGAGTTTTTGTTTGTATAATCGTTTATTTATTTAGGTTTATATATGATATTTTACTACCAATAAATAAATAGGTAAAGTAGGACTCTCAAGTACAATTTTTAAGATACATTTACTATTAAGATTAATTTTCTTTAAGTTATAGAGACTATAAATCCTGATAATTGCTGTGTAATAAAAAAATTTGCAAAAACATCACTTTTTTGTAAGTAAAGTGTAAAATAGAGAGGCTGTATTAGTATGTTAAAAGTAGCTGGGTTAGGGCATAATCCACCAATATTTTAGCAAAATCTATGTTTTTCCTCTCATCTATGTCCCTGGTAGGAATACTTGTCTTGAATCTCATATCATTGTTGGCTACCATATTGCTATCAACACGCTTGTTATTCGCTCTTCTATAGAGGTGATAGAAAATTGGAATACCATTTGCACTCTGAATGAGGCCTTTATTGTCGAGGTATATAAAGGCTTTCGGTGGCACATAGTATGATAATAAGGTGCATGTCTTCGCTGACATGATATGAAGCCATAATAAAATTACTCGTAGTACACTCCAGACTATTAACAATATATTTTCTTATTAATTTTATCATAAAATTATCTATTATGATGGGTGTTGTATACTTGATACTAGGATACAAATCTTAAGTTATTCTGCATGTTTTCGTCATTTAATATTAAAGTCTCTCATAAACGTATTAACGAAATTCAAAATTCAAACTCGCCTCCAAATATACATTATTCAAGTAAAACGACTCTTCAAAATGAAATTAAAGACGATTTCATTAATTTTGAGGAATCTTATATAATTGTAAAGATACCCATTAAATGTAAAGATACCAATTTTATAATAGAATACTGTTATCACAAAATGCCTTAAATGAAAAGCTGATCCACTTTTAGGCCACAATCCTTGTATCAGAAAAATGCATAAACTGTATTCTTATTTTAAGGACATGAAATCTTTGTGGTTACGACAATATTTTTTCAGTGTAGAATTATATGAGTTCTATATTAGGTTATGAACTAATTTATTTCCTAAAGGCTAGAGCAAATAGTATATGGAGTTTGTAGAAAGGTTTATCAAACTAACTTACAAATTCCCATTGCTGTTCCTAGAAAGAGAGACCAAAAAATCATTCTACATAAGCCGCATACATAATTGGGAGATCGATGTTTATGTGGCTAAAATAAAGAATCTGCCATAAACTAGCCGGTCCGCTTCCCTATGCCTTCCTGATTTTTTAAAAGGAAAGTCTATTTGTTAATATTTCGCAGGATAAAATAATAAGATAATTTTTCTGAAAAAAATCTAAAGTATTTGAAGTTGTGTTCGTAATGGATGGATTTCAATTTATTGATGGAATTGATTACAATTTTTTTTTAGTTAACGTAAAGTTTAAGATAAAGCCCTTGACCTATTCAATAATTCCGGGCGAACACAACATAACATATTTCTCTCAGCTGTGTGTTCCAGAGGAAGAGAAATTCAACAGAATTGGGTAGCACTTATTTTGAAGAGCGATTTTGCTCATACAGAATTTGATAAAGTTATGAAAAAATTAAAAAAAAAAAAAAAAAAAAAAAAACAAGTATATACGGCCGTAAGTTCGTCCAGGCCGCAGCTTATGTACCCTCCATCATGGATTGCGTAGAAACTTCATCTAAACACTGCCATCCACAATCGAATTACTTAAGTTGCGGTAACGCTTGCCGATGGCAAGGTATCTTAAAACCTCCTAACACCATCTTCTAAATTGTATGTAAGTCCATACGTGGTATATATTAAATCAAAAAAGATCGATCCAATACTTATATAATTCAGTTTGACAAAGTAGACATAAAATTTTGACAAAATTTTCTACAGAAATAAAATTTTAACAAAATTTTCTATAGAAATAAAAATTTCTATAGAAATAAAAATTTTGACAAAATTTTCTATAGAAAGAAAATTTTGACAAAAATTTCTACAGAAATAAAATGTTAACAAAATTTTCTATAGAAATAAACTTTTGACAAAATTTTCTATAGAAATAAAATCTTGGTAGATTATTTTTGGCTCGATTGGCAACCATGATTATGAACCGAATAAAATTTGAACAAAATTTTCTATAGAAATAAAATTTTGACAAAATTTTCTATAGAAATAAAACTTTGACAATGATGAAAATTTTATTATGAACCGAAAAAAATTTGAACAAAATTTTCTCTAGAAAACAAATTTTGACAAAATTTTCTATAGAAATAAAATTTTACAAAATTTTCTATAGAAATAAAATTTTGATAAAATTTTCTATAGAAATAAAATTTTGACAAAATTTTCTATAGAAATAAAATTTTGGTAGATTATTTTTGGCTCTAGTGGCAACCATGATTATGAACCGATATGGACCAATTTTGGTATGGTTGTTAGCAACCATGTACTAACACCACGTGCTTAATTTTAACCGGATCGGATGAATTTTGCTCCTCCAAGAGGCTCCGGAGGTCAAATCTGGAGAATGTTTTATATGGGGACCAATTCTGGCACGGTTGTTAAAGATCATATACTAACACCATGTTCCAAATTACAACCGGATTGGATGAAATGTGCTTCTCTTGGAGACTTCGCAAGCTAAATCTGGGGATCGGTTTATATGGGCTCCATATATAATTATGGACCGATGTGGACCAATTTTTGCATGATTGTTAAAGACCATATACCAACACCATGTACCAAATTTCAGCCGGATCGGATGAAACTTGTTTCTCTTTTAGGCTCCGCAAGCCAAATCTGGGGATCGGTATATATGGGGGCTATATATAATTATGGACCGATGTGGACCAATTTTTGCATGGTTGTTAGAGACCATATACTAACACCATATACCAAATTTCAGCCGGATCGGATGAAATATGCTTCTGTTAGAGGCTCCACAAGCCAAATCTGGGGATCGGTTTATATGGGGGCTATATATAATTATGGACCGATGTGGCCCAATTTTTGCATGGTTGTTAGAGACCGTATACCAACACCACATACCAAATTTCAGCCGGATCGGATGAAATATGCTTCTGTTAGAGGCTCCACAAGCCAAATCTGAGGGTCCGTTTATATGGGGCTATACGTAAAAGTGGACCGATATGGCCCATTTTCAATACCATTCGACCTACATCGATAGCAACTACTTGTGCCAAGTTTCAAGTCGATAGCTTGTTTCGTTCGGAAGTTAGCGTGATTTCAACAGACGGACGGACGGACGGACATGCTTAGATCGACTCAGAATTTCACCACGACCCAGAATATATATACTTTATGGGTCTTAGAGCAATATTTCGATGTGTTACAAACGGAATGACAAAGTTAATATACCCCCATCCTATGATGGAGGGTATAAAAATGGTAAAATGTTTCTTTCGGAAATTCGAAGTAACATCGTTCCGAAAATGTTACCCAATGCAAATTTTGAGTTTATTGACTGGAACAGCAGGAGATATGCAGAATTATTAACCGGAGTATTTAAGAAGGAGAAAGGCCTGGAGAAGCCCCTTTAGTGGTATAAGAAATTAGGTACACTTTTTTCTTCTTCATGTGTGTAATCCATACACTGAAAAAAAAGATGTTTTCCGAGGAACGAAATCTTTGGATCTAGGGAGTATTCTATTTCAAATGCATGGAAGCACTCAATGTCTCCTGCCAAATAAATGAGGGAAAGAAAATTACAGCATTTTTAAAATGTCGGGGATGGGGAAGATGCCTTTCCGAACATATACTTCTATATTGTCTGTCAATAAATGTAAATTAAACCTTTTGCTTAAAAAAGACAGGCAAGAAAAAGCTTCATCTCCTGTGATAATATCAAAAACTTAAGTACTTAGTTCGCACACAGGGCCCACGAAGGTGGTGTAACTCCTTTATCATATATTGAAAAATTTCGTACCCAATATTAATTTGATCACCCTCTTCCACATTCCCAGTAAACTTCAAACATACGGACGAAAAATACTGTTTTTCATATGTTTGGATGTAAAAATTGTATGTTTGGAAATAAAATTTTTTAACACAATATTTTTGAGTAAATATAAAATGCTTGGATGCAAATATATATTAATTTAGAAATAGCCTATAAACATATATGTGTTTAGAAAGAGAGACCTACAGAGTATGCTGCAAGTAAAAGAATGGAAGTAACCAATTGGCGCCTTAAAAATATATATACACAAAGAAAATTTCATTTAAATTTTTTTCTATCAGTGTATGCCTAAGTTGAAACATGATTTGTTTGAACGATACAAACGATATTTGGTTTGGACTAATCATGAAAATATATATGCTTGAAGCAAAATGTGTTTGGGGCATATGTTACAGAAGCGATTTTTTTGAGGGTGTATATAAGAGAAAGAAGTTACACTATTGTTTTAAAAAAGGGATGTCCCCTTCCTCGATCAAATATCGAAAAACATATCTGGGTCAGATACAAACTTAAAAATCCCTGAAATTTCATTCAAATCGGGAACTTTTCTTCAAGTTTCGAAATTTCGGGCAAGGTGAAGTATCCCTACCCGATTAAATCACGAAAACCAAAGTAGCGAAACTTTGTCTACACGCCACATACAAACTTCTCTGAAAATTTTAACCAAAATCGGATAACTTTGGTCCAATTTTCAAAAAGAGGACCAAGGGGGAGGTCCCCCTGCAGTCGTAAAACCGAGTGTACTGCATGTCTTTTCTACAAACATTCATTCAGTTTATCACATACGAATCAAATTATTATATTGTAGCCATCGATATTATAAGTAAGATAAATATGCAGTTTGTGTCTTAAGTCTTTCATTGTATACTCGAAAACTTTGAAAAATGTTAAAATCTTTACAAGTAATCTCAAATCTTACAACACAACAAACTCCAAATGAATGTATATGCAAAACACAAAAAACCTCTACATTTCTTGCTCAACATATAACATTTGTAGTGTCTCAATTCAATTACAGATAACAAACAGCTCAGAAACACTTGTTGCGACATATGAGCACATGTTGTATACTCAGCCCTCTTTTTTGACAAATTTTTCCCAAGAATTATGATTGAGATCGGTACGTTTCTTCCATCAGAAAAAAAAAACAGAGCTTCATACCAAAATTAAAGCAACGCAAACAGACTTTAACCACACTAAAGATCTTATATAGGTAAAGGTGAAGTAAAATAATAATACCTGGAATTTTATTTTCATCAACTACAAAAATCTTAATAAGAAAAACACGAAATTTATTTGCTTCATTTTTTTTGTGTCTCATATTCATTAATGCTGAGAATGAAGGAAGTCTACCACCGAAAAATAAGATCTCAAATATAAACAATTCATAAAGATTTTATTTTGTCCAAGTTCAAGAGAAGTAGCAAGTGCTACACACTGAGATAACATTGAAAGAAACAAATCAGATCTTCCAAAATGTACGTGTCCACTGGCAGATGGGCATATTTCAGCGTACACACTGAAGTACGAGGAAAGGCCAAAATATCTACCGAATCCATGGGTATAAAGGCTTAAATATCATCATATTTGTGAACGCATAAATCTACTCAGTTAGCTACCATGAAGCTACTTATGAAATGCTCTTCCTTCTTCTTCGCCTCCTCCTCCTACTTGGAATTTCAATACAACGTGTGTCGCTCCATTAGATATGAATGGTGGACGTTGTCAATGGAAACTCAGAACTGTGAAACCTTCAAAGCATAAAAGCGTGAACTGAATTTTACACCAGTTTCTTTTTATTGGGATCTGTTAATGACAACAAGTGCCTAGAGTTTTTTTATTCTCTTTAAAACCAAAAGAGGAAGTCATGTGTGTGAGGCTTTTTTGTGACCTGTTTGTTCTATGTCATACCTTTTTCTTAAGAAGTCTTTCATCTTTGACTTGAAATTTTTTGAAAGTATTAAATTACACTTTATGAGAAGAACAAAACAGATTAATGATATTATTTGAAAGAGCAGCAGTGGACGCTGGATTTAAAGAATTTTATCTTTCGTTTAAGATTAGAATGTGGTCATTCGGCGTGATAGAGGGAAAATTGAGAGGATTGGCATCGTATTTAACATATAGATGATTATGTAAAGTGTGAGAAATCTTTATGTGCTATATTTAGTCATGGATCGAAACGCCAAAATTTGTGAGTTGTTACTAGAGGCTGCCGATTGGGTAACAGACGCGGGTACCCAACTTTTAGGAGTCCAAAATCCAAATCGGAATCTGAGTAGATAATCGGAAAGATCCAGAGGGCTCGCCGCATTTGAATAGCTAATACATTGGGTCCATCTTGAACATATGGCCTGCGAATAAGGAGTTAGGGAGTTACCGTAGTACAATAGTTAGCATGCCCGCCTTGAATACACAGGATCGTGGATTCAAACCCAGTTTCGACCAAACACCAAAAAGGTTTTCAATGGTAGATTATCCCACCTGAGTAATACTGGTGACATTTCTGAGTGATTCAAAGAGAAGCTTTGAGTGTGGTTTCACTGCAATGTGGAACGACGTTCGGACTCGGCTATACAGAAGAGGAGCCTTGTCATTGAGCTTAACATAGAATCGGACTCAGTGATAAGAGAGAAGTTCACCACTGTGGTATCACAATGGACTGAATGGTCTAAGTGAGCCTGAATTATCGGGCTGCCACTATACCTAACCTAACCAAGGTAACTATTTGAGCGCGTTCGAACGGGGAATTTATGATAACGTCAAAGAACTGAAGATGTAGCAATTATTGGAGTTAGAGGAGACCTAGTCTCTTCTGTCTCGAAAAGACACAGTGGGAGCGAAATGACGCCACGAAAGAGCGAAGCGACGCCACATTCTGTAGCCACAAGACACATGCCGCTAGCTGGTATTGCAGCGGTGCCAAATCCACTGCTTCATTGGATTTACGAGCCGCCTACCAAGTTCGTAAATGTCCGCTTTAACAGAGAGAATGAATTATTGAAGTTGATAAAAAAAATAATAATGGAAAGTGGCGGGCTTGTATAACATAAGCCTTAACATGTTGCCGAGGATCCGATGTATGCAAGTGCAGTGCAGTACGGCCATTGGAAATCCCTTATAATTAGTGGCAACCATCAATGTTTTGCTATAGTCGAATTGGGAAATCAATGCATCCAGATTAATATGTAATAATGCATCGTGTATGGGAAAACTTGGCCTGAACATTCTTCGAAAGATCGGAGCCATCGCTAATTTATGCTGGGATTTTACCACCATCACCACAAAGAATGACAGAGAGTATGGAGAGTATGTTCGAAGCCTGTATACCGCGCCTGATGCCTAGGACTCAGATGAACATACCCCGGCGAGTATACCCCAGTACACAAGGGTAAACCAATTTTTGCACTGTTTTAGAGGGACCATAACTGACCGGATGAAATTTGTTGCTTTAGGAGGCTCAAGAAGATAATTCTGATGATCGGGTATTTTTGGGACAATTCCAATAAGAAAATTCTGTTAGGCCTAGGAGGTATATCGAAAGAAATTTTGTTGAGAAGAATGTCAGAATTTCGTGATTCACGACTGAACCATTAGTAAACTATCAAAATTCGAATGTGGTTCACCAATGCAACATCGAACAATGAACGCGATTAAACTCTTAAGCGTGGTCAAAACCGTGAAGGTAATTGAAATCGGTGAACGTAAATTTGTTTGTGAGTGTGATTTTTTGTGTTCGTATAGTTTACCGTGAGTGTGAATTTAATCATAAACATGAATTTTTAGAGATTTTACTCCCATTAATCCCATTCACGCACAATCACGAGATTTCTTGTAAATTTTATTCACGACTCAAGTGATTCACGCATGACTCACGCGTGTCAAGAAAATACCTCAGAATCACTTTCCTGCCGCGAGTGTTGGCTTTGTCGGTCGTTTGAAAGACATAATTCGTGCCAAAGGTAGTTAATTCGAATAAATCTAAACTATATTACCCCCAATATAAACCGATCGCCAGATTTGATTTCTTGAGCCTCTGGGAAAGTTAAAGTTTACAAATGGTAGAAGTTATCAAGATCGATTTATATTCGAGAATGGAAATTTTGATGTGTTACAAATTTGATGTTTCGTGTACCCATATCGCATATCGCTCAATATTTTGATGTCATGCTTAAATAAACCAGTCTTCTGAGTTTAGTTCCTGATTACATCCAAACGGCAATTCGCTTTCATATCGGCGCTTATTTTTATATAGACCGATCCCCTGATTTCACAGTAGAACTTTTATCCGATTTGTCTGGAATATAGTGAATGGTAGAAGTTATCAAGATCGATTTATATTCGAGAATGGAAATTTCGATGTATTACAAATTTGATGTTTCGTGTACCCATATCGCATATCGCTCAATATTTTGATGTCATGCTTAAATAAACCAGTCTTCTGAGTTTAGTTCCTGATTACATCAAAACGGCAATTCGCTTTCATATCGGCGCTTATTTTTATATAGACCGATCCCCTGATTTCACAGTAGAACTTTTATCCGATTTGTCTGGAATATAGTGCAATGCTGTTTATTTCTTATATCGCTTATGATAAGCCCCTAATTATAGCGGTATTTTCATTCTTTTTGCGCGAGAATCGTAATTTTTATTTGATTAACGTTATATTCGAAATATATTGTTATTGAAGAACTATAAATATATGAAATCTAGTTAGTATTGTTTAATTGTATTACCTACATAGATAAATCAGCCAAGTTTAGTTCTTAAGACACAAAATCAAAATTACGACGGCCTTATTTAAAATAAGGTTCACAATTGCTCCAATATTCAGAAAATATTTCGAAGAAAAATTATTCTTTATTTTTTATTTCTGATTTCTTATCTGAAATTTCAAGCATGCTCCATGCTCCACAGATGTTGATTCTCTAAAATTTTCTTAAGAACAAATCAATTTTCCTCACCTCAAACCACCAAATGCTTAATTGCGTGACCTTATCATTTATTCTCTGATCAACGTGTGTGATCGCTTTTGTTTTGGGGGATGGAAATCATTGACTTTCGAACATCTCAATGGACGTGTGCTGAAGTTGTATGGCCGCTATTCATATCTTAATTCAATATGGACCGGCCAATCTTGAAGCATTTAAATGATATGGTTTATTGAAAATTATCCATAGTCATGGTAGCTGCCGTCTATGATCTTGATAAAATAGGAAAATCTTTGAGTATGACAAACCATGGGCTTTTTTTCGGGCCATACTGAACTGGGGGAAAATGAAAAAAAAAAAACAAACAAAACATAAAATTTCGTTATGCTTAAGCTACACGACAATAACTACGATCATCTTAAAAAGAAATTATAATTTTATATGCTTGTCTCAGTAAATACTCCGGATAGCTGATTAACTGGCTGTGCGACTTACATTTGGGGTCAAACCATGTTCTCTGTTTTGAGGTTTGGCCTGTTTAGGGCTAGCACCTTCCTGATTTCGTAGAAATGTCCACATGCCCAAAAGTGAATTACAAGCAGGTATATGCTTTTACATATACTCTTAGTACGATACTTGTTACACTATGACATTATCCAATGAAAGTGTAAACGTTTTTCTATGAACTTCTTGTATGATTGTGACTAGTTGAAATTTTATTAAAAACCAGAGGGCGAACCACGGCAACAAACCAAACAAACTGCCTAAAATGGAGATTGGGCGAAATAAGAAAGAGTCGCTGATATATGTGCATTCTTGAAATCTTCTCCTTACTAATATCAAGCTGGGGATAACGAATTCAATGGAGCATATCCGTAGAACTTGCGATAAAAATGTCAAAATATCGATATTTGGAGAACAACATGTAGCTATCGTTAGAGACTTCTAGCATTTAAATGCTAGAATTGTTTTTGTTTCTCGTACCACTGCTCTTTATTCGTGATACTGGCCGTGGTGGTTCAGGTCCAAAAAGTGGACGAAAAACGACAACAACACCTAAAATGATCCATAACATGAAGGCCAGAAATCCATGCAGCAGTGTTAGAAAACTTACTCGTGAACTAAACTTATCGCGATAATGGATGCAATACAAAATGTCGATAATCTTATGACCACGCTTCGCTGGGAAAGGGCCAAAATACTTCAGAGCCACAGCAAGTGGGGGCTTTTTCAGTGTTTTCAAGGCCATAATTCGTGCTAAAAGTTAGTTAATTCGAATGAATCTAATCTAATCTATATATCTCCCAATATAAATTTCATCTGATCCGGTTAAAATTTGCTCAGCCATGTCAGTATATGCTCTAAGTATATATGTATGAGCTCTAAGTACCATCCAGAAATTGGTCCATAATTATATATAGTCCGCTAATAACCGATCCAGATTGGGAGCCACCGTAGTGCCATGTTTAGTATGCTCGACTTGCATACATGGGGTTGTCGGTTCAATCCCACCTTTCACGGAATTCCAAAAAGTCTTTCAAAGACTGAAGCCATTGAAGTTCCAAAAAGTGCAAGTGCCCACCAATTCACAATGCAAACACAGGAGGCTGGAAAAAGCACGAAAGTTTACAATTACCGAATTTTGTGTTCTCCGATGAGATTCCATTCCAAATTGCTCAATTTGTAAACAAACTGATCGGGTTTACATGCCAAAGAGTTCTGCTAAAAATTTACATCTTCCAATGGCCACCAGAACTCAATCGCCGACGATAGTAATGGTGTGTGACGTTATAATGACCGTGCTCCTGTTCGTATTGATCGACCGTGGACCAAATAATTGCCTACTATTGTCGGGAAAATGTCCTATAAGCAATATGGTTTCGGTTGTAAACCACGGAAATTCTAACAGGTCTCCTTGTATCGGACGCATCTCTCGTCAACCAAGATTAACGTCCAATGGAGAGTGCTTTGGAGAGTAAGGTTGGCACTGAAAAAATATGGCCGTGAGACCCAAGATTTCATGTCTTTAAAATACGTATACGAATGTTGCTTTGCATAGAAGACGCATTTCTCTGATATAAAGTAGTTTTGTCCTTATAGTTAAGTGATTCAAATGAAAATTAGGTATCCTAAAATGAAAAAAAAAATTGTTGAACTAAGCCCAACTTGGCTTTAATGATTCTGAAAAATTCTTAAAACTCAGCCATATCAGTATATGAGCAGCTTATTTACGTCTGGGAGACGTATGCCTTTTTTCAGTCTTTCGCTGAAATCTCGTGAAAATGAGTACCGAAAATGTGTAAATGATAAGGATTTGTATGTAGAATCGGCGTAAGTATAAAAATTCAAAACAAAAATCCACAAATTTTGTCCACATGTTGACAAAATATGATACGTCCCACAGACGTATGTATAGCTTTCAGTAGATTAAAGTTATTCGCTTTTTGCACATTAATCTTTTTCAACATTTTATTTTAAAGATTTTTGTACTTGAAACAAAGCATTTTTCTATTTATAGTAGATCCCGAATTTGAATTAAGTTGTCGTTAACATGATAGCACATGAAGAAAAATCCTGAAAAAAAAACTAAAATAAAAACCTACAACATAAATTTAAAACAGAATTGTGTGCTAAATTTGTCCTTACTTTAATTCTCCGCTTCTTTGACTCGGAATCCGTGTATTATGGAGAAGGCCATAATACACGGATGAAAAAGACTGTTTTTCATATGTTTGGCTATAAACATTATATGTTTGGAACACAAATTTTTAAACACAATATTTTTGAGTGCAAGCATATAATGTTCATAAACTAGCATAACATGTTTGGGACATATATGTTAATATGTTAGAACATATTATGTTTGGGACATAAAATGTTTGTAAATATAATATGCTTGGATGCAAACATATATTAATTTAGAAATAGCCTATAAACATATATGTGTTTAGTAGCTTGTAGCGCTATTTAACAGGGAGCGATATTGAATTAAGTTGGTGGTTGTTTCTTGTTATTACAAAATTAACATTTTATTTTCCCTTGGGCAATTGATCAGCTACTTCTTTGATCCTTACAAACTGTGTGGTCCGCTGTTCGAATCCCCGTCCGGCAAAAGGTAAAATTAAAATAAAAAAAATCATAAAATTGAATAATTTCTTCTACAATGTTTTATTACAGAAAAAGGTGCTAAGAACTAAAAAATCTCGTGGAAGTGAGAAAGATGTGGGGGAATATACAATTAGGCAGAAACAAAATTTTGAGCATTCAGGTCGAAAACCTATGTTGTTAGCACCTATATTACCTGTTTATTTTCATAATTCATTATGATTGTAAATATATAAATAAATAAATAAAATTTTGAGCACAATATTGTTTGGGAGAATTTTTTTTAAGCATATAATATTTTTGGGTGCAAAATGCTTCCAAACATATTATATGTTCACATAATAACATATTGTTTTTGGAAGACAACATTATTGAATTTGGATGCAAAAATACAAAATGTTTGGAACTTAGACTACCCAAACATATATTGTTTATACCAATATGCTTTCAAACATATTATATATTGGAAGAGATCAAACATATAAATGTTTGGGCAATACCCAAAAATGTATATGCTTGAGGCAAAATATGTTTGGGAGTATATGTTACAGAAGCGATTTTTTGTGAGCGTGTACTTCAGAGCCACAGCGAGTGGGGGCTTTTCCGGTGTTTTAAGGCCATAATTCGTGCCAAATTTAGTCAATTCGAATGAATCTAATCTAATCTACATATCTCCCAATATAAATTTCATCCGATCCGGTTAAAATTTGCTCAGCCATGTCAGTATATGAGCTCTAAGTACCATCTAGAAATTGGTCCATAATTAGATATAGTCCCCTAATAAACCGACCCAGATTGGGAGCCACCGTAGTGCCATGTTTAGTATACTCGACTTGCATACATGGGGTTGCCGGGTCAATCCCGGCCTCCACGGAATACCAAAAAGTCTTTCAGCGGTGTTTTATCTGCTCTCACACTAAAAAAATATTGTCGTGAGGCCAAATGTCCTTAAAATACGAATTCAAATTTTGTTTAGCATAAAAGACGCATTTCTCTAATTTAAAGTTTTTTTCTTTGTTCAAAAGTAGATAAACTTTTCAATGAAGTCGTATTGTCATTATAATTAAGTGATTTGATTTAAAAATGGGTATCATAACATGAAAGAAAAATTTTTTGGGGTAAGGTCAACTTAACTTTAAAAATTCAGAAAAATTCTTTAAAATTAATGAAATTATCTTTAAATTTGTTATCTTTTTGCATCTTGACTACAAACAAAAACTCGTAAAAAAAAATAGGACATTTTTTCAACACTTTATTTTCAAGACGTTTTTTACTTGAAACATAGCATAATTTCTACTGGAAGTCGAGTCTGAATTTGGAAAATAAAGTTGTCGTTAACTCCTTTTTAAAGGACTTTGATAGCAGATGAAGAAGAAAAGCTGAAAAACAAAAAATTAAAATTTGCTTCCTAGAAGCAAGAACACAAAACCTAAATTTAAAAGAGAATTGTGTCTTAAAAGTATCCATACTTGTATTCTCCGTTTCTTTGGTTCGGAATCAATACCAAAATTTTTAAAGTAAAGACAAAATCTTTGGAACCGGGCATTCTTTTTTTCAGTTCAGTAATACTGGTAACATTTCTGAATGTATGAGATATTCTCTAAGGTGGTTTCACATAGGAAACATATTTTATTTTATTCGTTTTTTCGGGTTTTTTCTTCATATGTTCTAAAAGTGTTTTAAAGCGTGTTAACGACAAATTTAATTTCCAAATTCAGACTCGATTTCAACGTGTTTTCACTTTGTAAGATGGAAAAAGTCAACAAATTAAAGACCTCATTTTCATTAATTATGATTGTTTTTATTAAATTATGTCTTGGCTAAAATATCTGATAAAAATTAACTTGAGCGAGGAACCTTTTTTTTAGAGGAAGATAAAAACTTCATTACAAAGAAAACCGATATTGAAAGAAGTTCCAATGCATTGTTTTTCGGTTAATGTCTAAGATAAATTCACTAAATTCAAAAATACTGAATCATTCACAATGTCACAACAATTCTAATTGGAATATTCTCAAAAATATTTCCAATTAAAAAACTAATGTCTGACTAAAATATCATAAATAGAAATTCAAATCCAATTACATGCAAGATTCGTTCAAATTATCCAACTGGATACTGGATAATGTGAGAAATTGTTTGCAAGTCTAACTTCTTGTGAGAAATTTCCATTTTCCAATTTCCCTATCATCCAACCAAACAACCCCCGCCAACCTCAATTCGATGTGAAGAAGGTGGCTTCTGGTCGGCTGTCGAGTTATGTTTCCAATTATCATAAAACACTTAGTGCAGTGCCAGTCAATGTGGAAAACAATCATATCTTATTAGAGAAAGGTGACAATCCTGGGAAGATGAAGCCAAAAATCCCACATGTCATATCCAAGTAAAAAGGCACAGAAACTAAACGGAAAGAAAATCGCAGGCATATAAGAATGAATGGGGATTGCATATGGGTGATATTTTCTTATGAGAAAGTTGCATAAATGGTGGAGACACCATCCAACCAACCAACCAGCCAACCTACAACGGCAGCACTTTACGTAGTCTTCATAGATTTCCTCCTACAAAATAAAAGAAAATCCCTCATAGGAACACTGATCACACATGATCTGCACCAAGTCAAGTCAAATGGAACTATTTTTATATCCAATTTCCAATGTGACACTTGGTATGAGTTATAGTACACATTCGAATCGAGAAAGGGAAACAAATGTTTCCATTAAAACAGTTGAAGGAATGCTAGAGGGATTAGATACTCGTATCCCTTTTCCATTGTTTTCAAAGTGGTTGCTTGCTGCAAAGCCATAGTACAATTGTCTCATAGGGAATAACATATTTTATAATTATATGATTTATAAATAAAATAAACAAACGAATGATGCTCCTCATTCAGGATGAGGATGAGCATGAACTTCCCTCATATCCATGACTGTATTTATTGAAAGTCAATGAAAAGTCGTGATTTATCAGATGTGTGTTTTAATGATTTATTGTCATCAAATTTTCAACGTAGTTAGGAAAAAAATCATATTTCATTTGAAATTAAGTTAGAAAATATTTTCAATGAAATAAGAATAGGGCTTGATTTGGAATGACAACATATGCGCAAAAATGGAATGAAGCTACTTCTTAGGTCCAATAGGGATAGCCGATCTAAAAATCTGTATAATTTTATAATAAGTGAATCTCAAGGTATGAATTATGACATTTTTGAGGAGTTTATCTATCGTTGCGAATATCTAGGGAATATGTTAGTGGACGATCTTTGGTTATTGGAGATAATCAAGTGAATTTCCATGCCTCCTTGTGACAATCTTAAGAATCCATTATATTTTGATTTGGAATAACGTATTTACTTTGAATTTTCGAAAATTTTCTACAGAAGTTCTAAACGTGCCGCAACTATACCAATTCCTAACAAGTATATACAGCCTTAATTTCGGCCAGGCCGAATCTTATGTACCCTCCACCATGGATTGCATAGAAACTTGTACTAGAGACTGTCATCCACAATCGAATTACTTAGGTTGCGGTAACACTTGCTGATGGCAAGGTATCTTAAAACTTCTTAAAACCGTCTTCTCAAAAAAAGGCAGTTTAAATACGTATATAATTCAGTTTGACAAATTTTTCTATAGAAATAAAATTTTGACAAAATTTTCTATAGAAATAAAATTTAGACAAAATTTTGAATAGTAATAAAATTTTGACAAAATGTTGTATAGTAACAAAATTTTGACTAAATGTTCTATAGAAATAAAATTTTGGTAGATTATTTTTGGGGATCGGCTAAATATAACTATAGACCGATACGGACCAATTTTGGCATGGATTTTAACGGCCATATATTAGCACAATGTGCCAAATTTCACCACGTACCAAATTTCAACCGGATCGGGTGAATTTAGATCTAACAAGGGGCTCCGGAGGTCAAATCGGGGGATCGGTTTATATGGGGGCTACATATAATTATTTACCGATATGGACCAATTCCTGCATGGTTGTTAGAGATCATATACTAACACCACGTACCAAATTTCAAGCGAATCGGATGAATTTTGCTCATCCATGAGGTCAAATCTGGGGTTCGGTTTATATGGGGGCTATATATGATTATGGACCGATGTGGATCAATTTTGGCATGGTTGTCAGAGACCATATACTCACGCCACGTACCAAATTTCAACCGGATCGGATAAATTTTGCTCCTGCAAGAGACTCCAGAGGTCAAATCTGGGGATCGGTTTATATGGGGGCTATATATAATTATAGACCGATATGGACCATTTTGCGCATGGTTGTTGGAGACCACATACTAACACCACGTACCAAATTTCAAACTGATCGGATGAATTTTGCTTCTCTAAGAGGTTCCGGAAGTCAAATTTGGGGATCAGATTATATTGGGGCTATATATACAGGGTGATACGGCCAAATTTGGTCAAGGGAAAACGCGTGTAAATCGGTGAAATCGTTTATTTAAAAAATTAAATTAAATTTATTAAAATTAAATTAAAGTTCAATTAGTATGAACTTCAGGAAAAATATTCAGTTAGGCTTTCGCTTTTCTAAATCCGAATTGCCGGGCCTCACGCTTGACACCTGCCATCAGATTTTGTACAGCCGCCTTGTCCACCTTCTTCGCCGCAGAAAGCCAGTTCGCCTTGAACTGCTGCTCGTCTTTAGCAGTTTTTTTGGTCTTCTTTAGGTTCCGCTTGACAATAGCCCAGTATTTCTCAATTGGGCGGAGCTCTGGCGTGTTGGGAGGGTTCTTGTCCTTGGGAACCACCTGCACGTTGTTGGCGGCTTACCACTCCATGGCCTTTTTACCGTAATGGCAAGATGCCAAATCCGGCCAAAACAGTACGGAACAACCGTGTTTCTTCAGGAAAGGCAGCAGACGTTTAATTAAACACTCTTCCACGTAAATTTCTTGGTTGACAGTCCCGGAAGCTATGAAAATGCTGCTTTTCAAGCCACAGGTACAGATGGCTTGCCAAACCAGATATTTCTTTGCGAACTTTGACAGTTTTATGTGCTTGAAAATATCTGCTACCTTTCCCCCTTCCTTTTGCCGTATAAAACCCCTGTCCCGGAAGCTGCTTGTAGTCGGCTTTGACGTAGGTTTCGTCGTCCATTACCACGCAGTCAAACTTCGTCAGCATCGTCGTGTACAGCCTCCGGGATCTCGCTTTGGCCGTCGTATTTTGTATATCATCGCGATTTGGAGTCACTACCTTCTTGTAAGTCGATAGTTCGGCTCGTTTTTTGGCTCGATCCACGGTTGTAGATGATACACCCAGCTTATTTGCGGCATCTCGGAGAGAGAGGATAGGGGGCTATATCAAAAAATGGACCGATACACATCATATTAGGAGTACATATTTGTTTAATGGTTTAACCCTCGGACATACACATGAGTCTGGCCAGACCTTTTTCGATTCTAATTGTAATTAAACTACATTTATAATATAGCTAGAGACTTGAAACTTCAGGTACCCTCCTAAAATTTTATTACCTATCGATGTGTGGAAAAATCAGGACGAAAAATCTAATACAAGGATAGTTATAAGGATATGTTGGTGTACACATCACATTCGTAATACATGTGGTCTGGCCAGACCCACATCTAGTTTATTCAAGAATGAGAAAATCGTTTGAGAAAATCATAGCAAAGAACCAATAGATATAGAAACAAGTAAGGAAAGTTTAAAGTCGGGCGGGACCGACTATATTATACCCTGCACCACTTTGTAGATCTAAATTTTCGATACCATATCACATACGTAAATGTGTTGGGTGCTATATATAAAGGTTTGTCCCAAATACATAAATTTAAATATCACTCGATCTGAACAGAATTTGATAGACTTCTATAAAATCTATAGACCCAAAATTCAAGTCGGCTAATGCACTAAGGTGGAACACAATGTTAGTAAAAAAATATGGGAAACATTTAAATCTGAAGCAATTTTAAGGAAACTTCGCAAAAGTTTATTTATGATTTATCGCTCGATATATATGTATTAGAAGTTTAGGAAAATTAGAGTTATTTTTACAACTTTTCGACTAAGCAATGGCAATTTTACAAGGAAAATGTTGGTATTTTGACCATTTTTGTCGAAATCAGAAAAACATATATATATGGGAGCTATATCTAAATCTGAAACGATTTCAACCTAATTTGGCACGCATTGCAACAATGCTAATTCTACTCCCTGTGCAAAATTTCAACTAAATCGGAGCAAAAAATTGGCCTCTGTGGTCTTATGAGAGTAAATCGGGCGAAAGCTATATATGGGAGCTATATCTAAATCTGAACCGATTTAAACCAAATTTGGCACGCATAGCTACAATGCTAATTCTACTCTCTGTGCAAAATTTAAATGAAATCGGAGTAAAAGATTGGCCTCTGTGGTCATATGAGTGTAAATCGGGCGAAAGCTATATATGGGAGCTATATCTAAATCTGAACCGATTTCAACCAAATTTGGCACGCATAGCTACAATGCTAATTCTACACTCTGTGCAAAATTTCAACTAAATCGGAGCTAAAAATTTGCTTCTGTGGGCAAAGGAGTGTAAATCGGGCGAAAGCTATATATGGGAGCTATATCTAAATCTGAACCGATTTGGATGATATTTAGCAAGTTTTTCAAGACTCATAAAATATTCGGATGTACGAAATTTAAGAAAGATCGGTCGATATACACGCCAATTATGACCAGATCGGTGAAAAATATATATGGCAGCTATATCTAAATCTGAACCAAAATTAATAGGGCTGGTCTTTGAGCCGAAACAGGGCCCTATACCAAATTTTAGGACAATCGCACTAAAACTGCGAGCTGTACTTTGCACACAAAAATACATCAAGAGACAGACAGACATCGCTAAATCGACTCAGAATTTAATTCTAAGCCGATCCGTATACTAAAAGGTTGGTCTATGATTACTCTTTCTTGGCGTTACATACAAATGCACAAACTTATACCCTTACCACAGTAGTGGTGAAGGGTATAAATATACCTTAATGGTATGAAAATACGACACTAATAATGCAATAATATCAACAAAATAGCATATTTTCCATATAAATACATTAAAATACATAGTGGGTCTGGCCAGGCCTCATGTGTTACGAATGTGACTATCGAAACATGTGTATGACGGAGGGTTAACTACCATTATAAATCAATTTCCATAAATAATTAAATTGAGTTGCGGGATATGCAACTTTAAAGGACTGTTAGAGAAAATTTTCTTTATGATTTACCTTTTATTATACCCTCCACCATAGGATTGGGGTATATTAACTTTGTCATTCCGTTTGTAACACATCGAAATATTGTTCTAAGACCCCATAAAGTATATATATTCTGGGTCGTGGTGAAATTCTGAGTCGATCTGAGCATGTCCGTCCGTCCGTCTGTAGAAATCACGCTAACTTCCGAACGAAACAAGCTATCGACTTGAAACTTGGCACAAGTAGTTGTTTTTGATGTAGGTCGGATGGTATTGCAAATGGGGCATATCGGTCCACTTTTACGTATAGCCCCCATATAAACGGACCCCCAAATTTGGCTTGCAGAGCCTCTAAGAGAAGCGAACTCATCCTTTCCAGCTGAAATTTGGTACATGGTGTCAGCATATGATCTCTAACAACCATGCAGGAATTGGTCCAAATCGGTCCATAATTATATATAGCCCCCATATAAACCGATCCCCCGATTTGGCTTTTGGAGCCTCTAAGAGAAGCAAATTTCATTCGATCCGGCTGAAATTTGGTACATGGTGTAAGTATATGGTCTCAAATAACTATGCAAAAATTGGTCGAAATTGGTCCATAATTATATATAGACCCATATAAACCGATCCCCAGACATGGATTGCGGAGCCTCTAAGAGAAGCAAATTTCATCCGATCCGGCTGAAATTTGGTAAATGGTGTTAATATATGGTCTCTAATGACCATGCAAAAAATGGTCTACATCGGTCCATAATTAGCAAAACGATAACACTGTTATTGAAGACTGTTGTGTAATTACAATAGACAGAAATATATATCGTCTTATATCATCATGATTTCATTTATGACTTAAAAAGTGAAATACACATTAGATAAGGTCACGAAAAAAAGAACACCAAAACTTTTTTTTCCGTGCACTCTACGACCCCCCGAAATACAATTTATTGTGCTGTGTCGTCATTTGAAGTCCGATCGAAAAAAAAACGCACATTGTTGTTCGTGATTGATCAGGGGCTATATTTCGTGCATTGGTCATTTTTGACTCCGACGTCAAATTTGATTTTTAATTTTTTTATTTCGCTTCGTATACCCTTACGATGCCCATTTCTAATAACCATTATAAAGATCTTAACAAAATATGAAACTGTTGCTTTTGAAGTATTTACTTATATTCATAAACGAAAAAGTTACAGAGATTTTAAAAAGTCAATAGGTCACACTACACATCACCAAATAGTTTTTGCTGTGTTGTCATGATGTCCGATCGAAACCACATGCACATCGTTATTCACATCTAAGAAATTAATTTATAAGGCATTTAGAACACAAAACCTGTTTATCTGTAAATTTCTAACGGTACCTTTGTATACATACTCGTTGTTTGCACTACGGCATTTTCTGCGTTATGCAAAGTGTTCTGAAATTGTCTTAGAATATGCTACAAAACTGGGGGGTGACCGCATCAACTTTTTTTTCCTTTAGGCCGTGACCCTATCTAATACACATACGAAATATGTTCTAATATAAGTCATTTAAAAAATGTACACCTTTTCCCATGTATGATTTCCCCTTCATTTTGGAGAAATGATTCAGACATCCTAGACACTTTGAAACCACCTACTGTCGCCAAACAAAGAAAATATTTATTTGCAGTTTTTTAAACTATTTAATAATTGCCATTTTCGTTTTCCTCTTCGAAGTGAACATCGTCAACGTTGTCAACACCAAAGACATTCAAACACAAAAGACTCGTATTCATCAGTGAATACTAAATCACGGAAAAAATCGATTATGCATTATTTAACATAAATTAACTTTTTTATGCATTTTTTCCAATTTTTAACGTCTTATTTGAACGGATGACTCGAAAAAAATTGCACCAAAAAGACCATTAATATCACATGTGTCTTTGACTCTATCTGGAACATGTGTACGATGGGATTAAGATTCACTGCAAATGAGTTAAGCACATTTTTTTTTTGCGAGCGCATTCAATTAAAATGCAAATTTTGATGAAGCAGTGGTTAATTTCTCACCCATACCCTACTTTGAACAGTTATAATAATTTTAAGGTTTATTTTGTAACATTTCAAAATTGTGATCTCTCACACTCAAAAGAAAAAGTGAACCCTATATAGCACTAAAGTCAATTTAAATATATTTTAGTTAATTGAATTATTATGTTTTGAGAAACTTTCCTTGAATTCAATAGTTTTTTGCCTACGTTGGCTAAATGAACTAAAAAAGGGGAAAATTATGTACAAATGAAGCATAAAGATTGAATAAATTTGTGTCTCCCACAAATTTTTTCATAATTTCTTAAAATTTGTAAATTTTACTAATATTGCGCCCATTTTGAACTTCGTATGGCACTAAACGTTTTTTCAACTTTGAACTCCAAGTTTTTCCCTCATACTACGAAATTTTCTTTAACAAGTGAAAACATAAAATAATTTTGTCTAATAAATTTATTTTAACCCTGGAAAGTCATCCTTATTTTTTGTACACTAACGTCATCCTTTGTCATTTTGACTACGGCTTATTTCAAGACGCTGTAATTTGCAACGTGAACAAAAATGGGAACAACAATTTAGTTTATATTCTTATTAAATTTGTTTTTAATTGGTATACAACAAAATTGCTGAATTAGTATAACTTAAATGTATCATTTCCCAATCGACTAAAATGCATTTTAGATCGAAAATAAAATCACGCGTCGTCGTATCTAGGATTAATTTGCCGAAAAATATTTACTTATAGTCACAAATGATCGGTGTTATGCGGAACCCTTCTACCTCGCAAATGGACCAATAAAACCTAATTCCGATACAAGTTTTTGTGTGCCTAAAATAAAAATTATATTTTATAAAATATATCTTGTAAATAAATAAAAATAAATTATTTACTTGGTTTTTTTTTTTAAATCGGCATGGTTCTGCGTTTGTAATAATGGTTATTTAAAATTGTCTTTACTGTTTTTTGAGGTTAGTTGAATTAATTTTATTTCGGGTATACTTACACAATTCTGGTCACTAACCCAATAAACTTCTTTCAAAGAATGCGCTTGTAATTCAATTTGAGAAATAGTTGAGAAAATCGCATTCACAACAGAAAAAAAAACAATGCCCTATGGTAAACAATAAAATTGCACACATAAGTAACACTTTCTCAATCCAATCCTAAAATAGAGGTACGTTACTATTCCATAATTTCTTAAATAATTATTAAGAGATAAACTCATAGAAAAAAACCACAGAGGCCAAAATTGTAATCCGATTTACGTGAAATTTCGCACAGGGAGTAGAATTAATATAGTAACTATGCGACACTGTTATTCGAAAACTTGTAAAAATTACTGCAATTTGCCTATACATATCTATCGATCGATAAATCATAAATACACTTTTGCCAAGTTGCCTCAAAATTGGTTCAGATTTAAATGTTTCCCATATTTTTACATCCTCCACCATAGGATGGGGGGTATATAAACTTTGTCATTCCGTTTGTAACACATCGAAATATTGCTCTAAGACCCCATAAAGTATATATATTCTGGGTCGTGGTGAAATTCTGAGTCGATGTAAGCCTGTCCGTCCGTCCGTCTGTTGAAATCACGCTAACTTCCGAACGAAACAAGCTATCGACTTGAAACTTGGCATAAGTAGTTGTTATTGATGTAGGTGGGATGGTATTGCAAATGGACCATATCGCACCACTTTTACGTATAGCCCCCATATAAACGAACCCCCAGATTTGGCTTGCGAAGCCTTTAAGAGAAGCATATTGCATCAGATCTGGCTGAAATTTGGTACATGGTGTTAGAATTTGGTCTCTAACAACCATGCAAAAATTGGTCCATATCGGTCCCTAATTATATATAGCCCCCCATATAAACCGATCCCCAGATATGACCTCCGGATCTTCTTGGAGGAGCAAACTTCATCCGATCTGGTTGAAATTTGGTACGTGGTGTTAGTATATGGTCTCTAACCACCATGCAAAAATTGGTCCATATCGGTTCATAATTATATATAGCCCCCATATAAATCAATCCCCAGATTTGTCCTCCAGATCCTCTGGGAGGAGCAAAATTCATCCGATCCGGTTGAAATTTGGTACGTGGTGTTAGTATATGGACTCCAATAACCATGCAAAAATTGGTCCATATCGGTTCATAATTATATATAGCCCTCATATATATCGATCCTCAGATTTGACCTCCGGAGCCTCTTAGAAGAGCAAAATTCATCCGATCCGGTTGAAATTTAGTGCGTGCTGTTAGTATATGGTTTCAGACAACCGTGCAAAAATTGGTCGATATCGGTCCATAATTATATATAGCCCCCATATAAACCGATCCCCAGATATGACCTCCGGAACCTCTTGGAGGAGCAAAATTCATCCCATTCGGTTGAAATTTGGTACATTGCACTAGTATATGGCTGCTAACAGCCATGCAACAATTGGTCCATATCGGTCTGTAGTTATATATATCCGATCGCCAACCACACAAAAATTTGTCCATATCGCAAAAAATAATCTACCAAAATTTTATTTCTATAGAAAATTTTACCAAAATTTCATTTCTACAAAAAATTTTGTCAAACTGAATTATATACATATTTTATCGTTTTTTTTTTTGTTTGATATATACCCCGTATGGGCTAACTTACAATTTAGAAGACATTGTTAAGAAGTTTAAGATACCGCAACCCAAGTAATTCGATTGTGGACGACAGCCCAGGGCATTAGCCGACTTAAGTTTACAGTCTATAAATTTTGTAGAAATCTAACAAATTGTGTCCAAATAGAGTCAGATTTAAATATATGTACGAGTATATGGGAACATAAACCTTTATATATAACACCCAACACATTGGACGTATTTTATACGCTATCGAAAATGTTGATCTACAATGAGGTGCATGGCGTGATATAGTGGGCCCCGCCCGACTTTAGACTTTCCTTACTTGTTTAAAAAAATGTGTCCTTAATATGCCAGCAAAAAAATTTGGAAGTTCTTCTTAAGGTATAACTTTAAAAGAACTTCCAAAAATCCTCTCCCAAAGATGTTCTTTATTTTAAATGCACATGAAGTTAATTTGAGCCAATTTCTTTTATTATTTATTTTTTGTGCTTCAAATAGCTTAAAAACAGATTAAGAATTAATAAAATGGTACAAATTATTTAAATTTGGGCGAAAAAATGCTAAATCTTTTGTAGAAAAATTTCGAATTTTTTAAAATAATTGATCACAAAAGTTCCAGACAAGCGTTATAATGCATTAAAAATCATAGAAAAAAAATTAAAAATTATTGATTTGTCAAAAAATCACAAAATTTTTTAATTCACTTCCAAAACATTGAATTGGCCTCACACCTTAAGAAGTGATGCAAATTCAGTGCGGCGGCTGTTGAAATGATGGACATCCAGCCTATGACAAGCCCATGGTGGACATCCATCCTATGACAAGCCCATGCATCAATGTGGCACCACTTTCGGATCCAAAAAGAACATTTTCAGTACTTTTTTGGCGACGCTTTTTTTGATGGGGTGGTGTAAACTGCTGATAGTAGTTATTGCTGATGACCGAGATATTTTATTCCAAATGCAGCGTGCCTTATATTCGTTGCACGACTACCACTTTTATTACTTTTTCTTCCTTTAAATGGTAATTTTTTATTATTTGCCTGGAGTGTAAGGCGGAAAAAGAAACAAAAAATGTTTAAACCAATTCATAAATACAAATTAATATTTGGCATGTCGGCGGCAATTTGTTCAGTTTATAGTCTAGTTTTCAACTTTTATGATTGTTCGTTGGATTGGTTTTGTGTAGACAAGTGGTGTTACATGGCATTTACTTCATGGCTGATTGTAGTAATTATAGCTTAAATAACTCTATTAAACCAAATTGTTAGAAATTATTAATAATTCGAGATATGAATGAGTTTGAGGGAAAAAAGAAGAAATTTTTCTTTGAGTTAGTTGTTGAAGTTGAATTTGGACTTTTTTTTGACAAACTGATGTTTCTTTCGATCCACATAGGTTAAAGTACCAGCTCTCTTAGACTATTCAGTCCATTATGATTTATTTGAATCCACATAAATCTTTAATTATTGCTCCCCTAAATAACTACAATCACAAAAAGGGAACCCGCCAGGAAAGAAAATGTAGGTTAATTTTGGGAAAATTTTAATTAACTTGCTACAAATGCCGATATTACAAACATAAATAAATATTTTTTCGCAAATTCAAAAAAATTTATGAGACATAATTATTTGTTTAATTTGTTAAAGAAAATTGATAAGTTTGAAGAAAAAAAATGGAGTTCATAATTGCAAAAATGTCGTTAGCGCCATACGTAGTTCATGATGGGCGGATTTGTGTTAAAATGTACAAATTTTTAGAATTTCTGAACTATTAGTATCTCACAAAACTTATTAAAGTCAAGGAAACCTTCTCATATGAGAGAAATTAAAACATAAATATTATAATATTCAATTATTTTTAAGTAAGTATTGTTTTAAACCCTCAATCATATGATGGTATCATATCCCATAAAGTTTTAAATATTTTTGGTCCTAGTGAAATTCTGAGTCGATCAATTTCCGTCTTTTGAATTTAAGCTAACTTCATAAGTTTGTCAAATAGTTTAAGAAAAACCCGTTTAGATGGCAAGACGGTTGGGTAATCGTTCTTTTCCAAATTTCTATTTCAAAACTTCCGAAATCTTTCCAAAAGCTTTCCAAAAATGAGGCCAACAATATATTTAAGTGATTCCCCACGACATTATTTGAAAGGTCAGAAAGTCCATAGAAAGATTACTTGATAGTACCCTTGATAATAGATTGAGTCACCGTTGACAGTGATACAACAACCGCTATAATGATGGCAAAGATGAAGAAGGAGCCTTAACATTCACACCCGAGAGCAACTGAATCCATCTCAGGTGATAAATAAATTCTGGCATTAACATCCCATATATTCTCATTATGGGCGACACAGAAAATCATGTTTTATTTCGTCACAAGTGGATTTAAAAAATGTGTCTAATTTAATAAACTGGAATCCGTAGTCTCAGAGACTTTATATGGTAAAACCACCATCAAATAAGGACGGATGAAATTTTAAGCATATTCATACAAAGCCTACCTTAGGACAAAAATAAAGAAAAGCTTACGACCGAACAATTGTTGAGTGTTGGAGGAATACACCTCAGAAATCACTGACTGCGTCAACTAATGCTGCAACTGATGGACATTCAAATTGGTGGGGGTCACCGCGTAAAAACTACAATGTAAAAAAGTAGTGTCCCTCTGTGATATCTGTCACATAAAGAGACATTACAACATTGCTGAAACCTGTTGAGAGAGAAACGAACGAAGTAATTCATATGTTGGTAGTCATTGCAGGAGATCAAGTGCCAGAGTTGCCAAATACGTAACAAATTATCAGAATCAGCATGTCGCCATATTTATAGAGCATCCTCTCTGTATACATTTTTCTTCGAGCTTAATTTTTTTCGATATCAAAAATATTTTCTTCTCTTACTTAGTAGTAAAAAGAGACCTATGACATAATTATACCCTGGGGCACACAGTGGAAGAAAGTGCATATTTTTGCAACACCCAGAAGGACACGAGATCACATGGTGCCTTTGGCAATAGTGCTCAGGGCTGGCTCCTGAATCGATCTAGGCATGTCCGTCTGTGTGGAACACATTTTTGTGATCAAAGTCTGTGTTACGGTTTTTGTCCACTCAACTTTTAATTTGCCACAGCTATGCGTTTTGGGTGAGAATAGAACCCTATGAATTTTGGAAGAAATCGGTTCAGATTTAGACAAAGCCCCATATAAATATGCTTTTTCGGTCCCATATATATCTTTTTATACCCACCAGCATAGAATGTAATAAGTTTGTCATTCCGTTTGTAGTACATCGAAATATCGATTTCCGACTATATAAAGTATATATATTCTTGATCAGGGAGAAATTCTAAGACGATAGTCTGTCTGTTGTAATCAAGCCACGCTAATCAATAATGAAGCTATCGCCCTGAAATTTGGCACAGATTCGTGTTTTGTTTGCAGGCAGGTCACGTTCGAGGATGGACTATATCGGTCCAAGTTTTGATATAGTCCCCATATAAACCGACCTCCCGATTTGGGGTCTCGGGCTTTTCAAAACCGTAGTTTTTATCCAATATGCCTGAAATTGTAAATCTAGAGGTGTTTTAGGACCATCAAAGAGTATGCCGGAAATGGTGCCTATCGATCCATGTTTTGGTATAGCCCCCATATAGACCGATCTCCCGATTTTACTTCTTGGGAGTCTAGAAACTGTATTTTCTATCCGCTTTTCTTGAAATTGAAAATCTAGAGGTATTTGAAGACCACAAATGGGTGTGTCGAATATGGGGAGTATCGGTCCATGTTTTCATATAGCCCCCATATAGAGCCATCTCCCGATTTTACTTCTTGAGCTTCTAGAATCCGTAGTTTTTATCCATTTGCCTGAAATTGGAAATCTAGAGGTATTTGAAGACCACAAATGGGTGTGTCGAATATGGTGAATATCGGTCCATGTTTTCATATAGCCCCCATATAGACCGATCTCCACATTTTACTTCTTGGGCTTCTAGAATCCTTAGTTTTTATCCAATTTGCCTGAAATTGAAAGTCTAGAGATATTTTAGGACCATAAAGAGGTGCGCCAAAAATGGTGAGTATCGGTCAGTGTTTTCATATAGCCCCCATATAGACCGATCTTCAGATTTTACTTCTTGGGCTTATAGAAACCGTAGTTTTTGTCCAACTTTAAATCGAAAATCTGGGGGTTTTTGAGGACTATAAATAACATAGTTGTGTCGAATATATTGTGTATCGGTAGAGTTTTTTATACCGGCCCTCCGATTTGGGGTCTAGATTCTAGAACCACAATTAGACGTGCTGAATACTGTGTGTATCCCATGTTTTTGGCATAGCCCCATTAGACCGATCTCCCGATTTAACTCCTAGAAATTGTAATTTTTATCCGATTTGCCACAAATTCAAAATATACTGGCATTTTAGACCCACAAAAAGTGTATATGATTTAGTTTTTATCGGTCCATTTGGTAAGGCCTCCATATAAACCAATTTAAGATCTTGAGGGTAAAGAAAGTGCACTAATCATGAAAATTGCTTGAATGTAAAATTTCCAGATTTTACTTCTCGTAATCATTTAAATAATTGGGGTGAATCTACAGAGTCAAGGCGTTATTTCATCATTTTCTTGCACACAAAAAAAAATGGTTATTATAAATCCAGATTCTGATCTAGTCTTCATAGGTAAAATCTTTACATTTATCGTCGGTAAGCGTACTGGTTGAACTGATCTGCTTGGGAAAACATCGGTCATCAAACCACCCTGAAATTTTCAAAGGAAACTATTTGATTCATGGTAGTGGGTACTTAAGATTCGGCCTGGCCGAACTTACTACTGTATATACTTGTTATATCTTTCGCTCGATATGCACTTAGAGAGCCCCAAAAGCCATAGTTTTATCCTGATTTGCTTCAAATTTTGCACAAGGAGTACGATCGATAGTATACTCGTAGTAAAGTATGCCAAATTTGGTTAACATTAGTTCAAATTTAGATATATCTCTCATATATAGATTTGGCCCGATATACACTCATATTGCCACAGATACCAATGTTGTACCCAATTTACTTGAAATCTTGCACAGGGAGTAGAACTAACATTCTAACTAAGCATGCCAACTTTGGTTGAAATTGGTTCAGATTTGGGTTCACATGATTGCGGACGATCCGATTTACTTGCAATTTTGCTCAGAGAGTACATTTAACATTTTAGCAATGTGTGCCAAATTTGATCAAAATCAAAACTTGAATAAATTACTAAAATGTGCATATGCCTTTCACATTGTGCTCCGTCCCAGTGCATTAGCCGTATTAGTCCAAAAAAAGTCCAAAAAATTTCTCCTAAATCGGTTCAGATTTAAATATATATTTAAGTATATGTGCACAAAATACCCAACAAATTGTCAGGATTTGACAGGGCATAGAAAATGTAGATCTAACAAGTACACTGAAAAAAAGCATGCCAGGTTCCAAAGATTTTGTCTTTACTTTAAAAATATTGGTATTGATTCCAAGCCAAAGAAGGGGAGAATTCAAGTAAGGATACTTTTAAGACAAAATTCTCTTTAAATTTGGGTTTTGTGTACTTGCTTCTAGGAAGCAAATTTTAATTTTTCGCTTTTTCAGCTTTTTTTCTTCATGTGCTATCATAGTCCTTTAAGAACGAGTTAACGACAGCTTTATTTTCCAAATTAAGACTCGACTTCCAGTAGAAATTATGCTTTGTTTCAAGGAAAAAACGTCTTTAAAATAAAGTGTTGAAAAACATGTCCTACATTAGAACGAATTTTTGCTTTGTAGTCAAGATGCAAAAAGGCAACAAATTTAATGATAATTTCATTAAATTTAAAGAATTTTTCTGAATTATTAAAGTCAAATTAACCTTAGCCCAAACATATTTTCTTTCATGTTATCATACCCATTTTTAAGTGAAATCACTCAATTATAAGGACAATACGACTTCATTGAAGAGTTTGTCGACTTTTGGACAAGGAAAAAAACTTTCTATTAGAGAAATGTGTCTTCTATGCTAAGCAAAATTTGCATACGTATTTTAAAGACGTGAAATCTTTGACCTCATGACAATATTTTTTTCAGTGTATATACAGCAATAAGCTCGGCCGGGCCGAATCTTAAATAAAAATCAACTATGATAGTTTATTTTGAAAACTCTTCGTCATTATTTAAATGATTACGAGAAGTAAAATCTGGAAATGGACCGATAAAAACTAAATCCTATACTAGTTTTTGAAGGTCTAAAATACCAGTATATTTACAATTTGAGGCAAATCAGATAAACACTATGATTTCTAGTAGCACAAGATCGGTAGATAAGTCTATATGGAGGCTATACCAAAACATGGACCGATACACACCATATTCAGTACACCTAATTGTGGTTCAGAAAAAACTACAGAATCTAAACCCCAAATCGGAGGGCCGGCTTAGAAGGGGATGTCTCAAAACCTGTACCGATACAAAATATATTCGGCACACCTATTAATGGTCCTAAAACACCTCTAGATTTCCACTCTCAGGCAAATTGAATAAAAATACGGTTTCTTGAAGCCCAAGAAATATAATTGCGAGATCGGTCAACATGGGGGCTGTACAACAACATGTACAGCCCATTTTCTGCACACCTATTTATGGACCTAAAAAATCTCCAGATTTCAAATTTCAGGCAAATTGGATGAAAAACTACATTTTCTGGAAGCCCAAGAAGTAAAATCACGAGATCGATCTATATGGGGGCTATATCAAACTATGGTCCGATACACACCATTTCCGGCACACGTATTTGTGGTCCTAAAAAACCTATAGATTTCTAATTTTAGGAAAATTGGACAAACACTATGGATATTAGAAGCGCAAGAAGTAAAATCGGTATATTGGTCTATATGGGGCTATAGAAAAACATGGACCGATAGTCACCATTTTCGGAACACATATTTGCGGTTGTACAATTCCTCTAGATTTCCAATTTCAGAGAAATTGGATAAAAACTACGGTTTCTATAAGCCCAAGACCCCAAATCGGGAGGTCGGTTTATATGGGGACTATGTAGCCCATCGTCGAACTTAACCTCTTTGAAAACAAAAAACGAATCTGTGATTAAAAAGTGGTGCTGGATATATTACTGGCAGCCCCGCCCGACTTTAGACTTTCTTTACTTGTTTTACTATTGTGTTTAAAGGCCATGAGTTTCACAAAAAAAAAAAAATAATTCATCCTCGATAAGAGTATTTGGAAACCCTAACGTGTACTACATATTTGCTTATGATTAGTGTGTAAATTTTTGGTTTGTTAGCTGTTGGACAGTTTGGAAAAGATGTTGGCGAAATTATTGCTGTTTTGTTGTTCTGTCCAACATTTCACACTTACCAAAAAATGGCACTATGCCAGGCTGGATAGTACGACTGGCTGCTTGGCAGCAGATTTTCCCTCTGTGATATTGTTTATGGGCATTTTGTCTTTTGTTGGCACCGTGTTGGCTGTTATTGTTGCTAGTGCACCACACGAAAGCGGTGAAATGCAGGCATGCAAATATAAGTGAAATAAGGGTTCCAAGGCGGCCTATTGTAACAGGTCCTCCTTTACAGAATTGGGAAACAGGCGCACAACAATCGTATTCGCTTGGTCTGGATTTGGAATTTTATTTTTATTTACAGAGATCTCGTGCTATGTGTCAATTGTTCATACGAACATTTCTCTTGTCATCTTTAGAGCTTGATTGCAAATTACGACCATATGTCAACTCAAACAAAACACGCATATTGTGTTGGATATCGTCCGCATGTCTGTCTGCCATAAAATCTGCAGGCTACCACTTGGTTACCATCTATCTTCGGTTATTCATTGTAATAAGGATTTGTGCGTTCATTGTGGCCTAAAAGCTTACATTTTATGATGTCAGTTGCAGCGATTGAATTTTAAAATTGCCTACACCCGGAAAAAGAAGAAGTCGTTGGTAAAATCATCATAATTAATGGTACTCAAATATATTTTGTGTCGGTTCAAGAAAGATCAACCACGAATAGTGGGCATAATCTTTCATTGCCATTTGGTGAGGGGAATTCCTTACCTTTTACACAAATTTAAAATTAAATTTTCTGGACCGCGGAATTGAGGTAAATTCTTCATAACATCTTGAAATTCTTTTGTAATACCCTGAGAGAGTTAGTATACTACTCATGGTAACTGCTGAGTAGATGTAACCATTTTCGTGTGTCTGTAAACACTTTTGATTAAACTAAGGCCAAGCGAGCATTTTTCGTCCCATTGACTTGAAATTTGCCATATGTAAGTCTTTTGTCTTAAGACCAATCTTTTTTATATATAGCGCCCAAGTTCCCTCAGGCTTAATTATAGCAGCAGTCTTCGCAGCCCGCGGAAGAAGCCCAACATCTTAAACAAGTATATACGGCCGTAAGTTCGGCCAGGCCGAATCTTATGTATTCTCCACCATGGATTGCGTCATGGATTGCATCATCCACAATCGAATTACTTGCGTTGTGGTAAAACTTACCGATGGCAAGGTATCTTAAAACTTCTTAACATCGTTTTCTGAATTGTGAGTTAGTCCATACGTGGTATATATTAGACAAAAAAGTTATGTATTGGTAAATCTACAAATAATTACGAATCGATATGGACTTTTGCACGATGCTATATACAATTATGAACTTGATATGGACCAATTTTTTGTGATTGGGGATCGATTTATCTGACGGCTATATATAACTATAGACCGATATGGACCTAGTTCAACTGACTCGGATGAAATTTTCTCCTCCAAGAGGCACCAAAACAAATCTCGGGATCGGTTTATATGTGGGCTATATATGATTATGGACTGATATGGACCACTTTTGGCATGGTTGTTAAATATCATATACTAACCCCACGTACCAAATTTCAACCAGATCGGATGAATTTTGCTTCTCCATGAGGCTCCAAAACCAAATCTCGGGATGGGTTTATATGGGGCTATATATAATTATGGACTGATATGAACCAATTCCTGCATGGTTGTTGGATACCATATACTAACAACACGTACCAAATTTCAACCGAATCGGATGAATTTTGCTCTTCCAAGGGGCTCCGGAGGTCAAATCTGGGGATCGGTTTATATAGGGGCTATACATAATTATGGACCGATTTCGACCAATTTTTGCATGGGTGTTTGAGGCTATATATTAACACCACGTACCAAATTTCAACTGAATCAGATGAATTTTGGTCTTCCAAGAGGCTCCGGAGGTCAAATCTGGGGATCGGTTTATATGGGGGCTATATATAATTATGAACCGATGTGGACCAATTTTTGCATGGTTATTAGAGACCATACACTAACACCATGTACCAAATTTCAGCCAGATCGAACGAAATTTTCGTCTCTTAGAGGCTCCGAAAGCCAAATCGGGGGATCGGTTTATATGGGGGCTATATATAATTATGCACCGATGTGGACCAATTTTTTTATAGTTGTTAGAGACCATATACTTACACCATGTATTAAATTTCAGCCGGATCGGATGAAATTTTCGTCTCTTAGAGGGTCTGCAAGCCAAAGTTGGGGGTCCGTTTATATGGGGGCTGTACGTAAAAGTGGACCGATATGGCCCAGTTGCAACACCATCCGACCTACATCAATAACAACTACTTGTGCCAAGTTTCAAGTCGATAGCTTGTTTCGTTCGGAAGTTAGCGTGATTTCGGAAGTTAGCGTGATTTCAGATCGACTCAGAATTTTACCACGCCCCAGAATATATATACTTTATGGGATCTTAGAGCAATATTTCGATGTGTTACAAACGGAATGACAAAGTTAATATATCACCATCCTATGGTGGAGGGTATAACAAAGAAAGCGGAGAAAAAGCATTCGAAATGACATTATTTAAGGTAGAATTACATACCATGCGTTCAATGCGTACAATGCGTCCGACGATTGAAGAGTTGAAATTTCTCTTTGAAATCAAAAGCTCAAATAGTCTGCGCAAACAGAAAAAAATCAACCCTTCCATCAACGCACGGATTGACGCATGGTGTGTAATTCAACCCTTATGCCGCTTGCTCCTTCCTTACATCGGCCTCTTCGTTTTCTGTTATGCTATAATGTCCAGGTATCCAGCACAGATTTATATTATGCTGTTCAGTGAGAACCGCAAGACTGCTCAATCTCAGTATATGATTGTGGTGGTTCGTGATGGGCCACCAGACGTGACATCCCTACTACTGGCCTTATTACAGCTGTGTAAAGCCAACTCAAAAGGACGGTTTCATTCCCCAACGCTCTCCAATCAACTACCGACATACGGATAATGCCGCATAGGTTTTTTTTCATACCATCCGCTTTATTCTTGGGTCTAGAGTATATCGTGCCGATTTCGAGAGTGTCAAGTTTGTCCCTTGAAATTCCGCGTCTTTGTATCTGCCAAATCTTCTCTTCCTGGTATAAAGCACTAAATAAGATTTACCCCTAAACCACCACTGGTGGCCCATTCCGACAGAGATTGTGGTCACATCCGAGATTGTGTCCATACATTTGCCTGACACCATTATGACAATGTCGTCTGCATACGCCAATACTTTTATACCCCTCTTACTCAGCACGGTAAGAATATACTGGCAGTAGTATAGTTATCTAAGATTCTCGAAGTCCTTAAAGCCACACGGGTCCAGTGCCCTGTTTGTCTTACATTCTGGAAAATGTACATCCAGTAGCATATCTTGCATTCCTTCTGGGGATTCTACATGAGCAAACTCCCACTAAACTTTTAGAGAGTTCGGACCACTTTTACCATAGGTTTGTCTGGCGGAGCCACTTGGATTTCAACTTACATCTTACTTACATCCGATCAGGGTGAAATTTGGTCTATGCACGCAGAGAAGGAATATGATCACCTCAAACATGTTTCAAGAGCAAAATGTTATTTTTGTATGGTGACCATGTAACATGTTTGTCACTAAAATGTTATTTTCTCATCAAATATAACCTGCTTGCCGAAATCAGATACATGATTTCCGAGAAAATAACATGGTTGCAAAAACCATGTTACATGGTCAACACCCAAAAATTACATTTTGCTCTTAAAACATGTTTGAGGTGACCATATTCCTTCTCTGGGTGTGGTCTCTAAAAAGCATGAAAAAATTGGTCCATAATTATATATAGCCCCTATATAAACCGATCCCTAGATTTGACTTCCGGAACCTCTTGGAGGGGTAAATATCATTCGATACGTTTGAAATTCGGTACGTGGTGTTAGTATATGGTCTCTAACAACCATGCTAGAATTGGTCCATATCGGTCCATAATTATGTATAGCCGCCATAATTATGTATAGCCGCAAAATTCATCCAATCCGGTTGAAATTTGATACGTGGTGTAAGTATATGGTCTCTAACAACCATGCCAGAATTAGGCCATATCGGTCCATAAGTATATAGGCCCCATATAAACCGATCCCCAGATTTGACCTCCAGAGCCTCTTGGAGGAGCAGATTTCATCCGATCCGGCTGAAATTTGGCAAATGGTGTTAGTATATGGTCTCTAACAACCGTGCAAAAATTGGTTTATATCGGTCAATAATTACATACATCACCCATATAATCCGATTACCAGATTTGACCTCGGGAAACTCTTGAAGGACTGCATTTCATTGTATCTGGTTGAAATTGACTACGTGATGTCAGTATATGTCATCTAACAACTATGCAAAAATTTGGCCACATCGGTCCACAATTATATTTTGCTTCTATATAAACCGACTGGAAGCCTCATGAAGGATCTAATTTCATCTGATCACGTTGACATTTGGCCTTCTAATTTTCACCAACAACACCATTTCGTTTATACCAAGCACTGTTCTTTTCTGACTTTAAGTCTTTAATAAAAATTTAAAATAGTAGTATGTAATGTTGAACACTTTTTCGGAATCGTCCGAACATATATGAAATATATGTAAAAAAAAATTTTTTTTTTGTTGGTGTTCGGTCGAAGCATGGATCGAACCCAGGACGAATGGTATATAATGGCGGACGTACCAACCACTGCTAAAAATTTGTTTAATCGGCCCGTGTGCGCCGCAAACTGTGCTATATAAATATAACTTATAATGATAATTGTCTTTTGATGACAATAACATCTATGTAGCCCAGTGAATAGTATGTTGGCTTATAAATAGCATGGTCCGCGGTTCGATTCTCCGTCCAGGCGAAAGGTAAAATTTAAAAAATTTATAAAATCGCATAATTCCTTCTACGTTGTTTGTATTACAGAAAAAGGTGCTAAGAACTAAAAAACCTTGTGGAAGTGAGAAAGATGTGAGGCAAAATGCAATTAGCCAGAAAGGATTTTTTATACCCTCCACCATAGTATGGGGGGTATATTAACTTTGTCATTCCGTTTGTAACACATCGAAATATTGCTCTAAGACCCTATAAAGTATATATATTCTGGGTCGTAGTGAAATTCTGAGTCGATCTGAGCATGTCCGTCCGTCTGTCCGTCCGTCTGTTGAAATCACGCTAACTTCCGAACGAAACAAGCTATCGACTTGAAACTTGGCACAAGTAGTTTTTATTGATGTAGGTCGGATGGTATTGCAAATGGGCCATATCGGTCCACTTTTACGTATAGCCCCCATATAAACGGACCCCCAAATTTGGCTTGCGAGGCCTCTAAGAGAAGCAAATTTCATCCGATGCGGCTGAAATTTGGTACATGGTGTAAGTATATGGTCTCTAACAACCATGCACATCGGTCCATAATTATATATAGCCCCCATATAAACCGATCCCCCGACTTGGCTTGCGGAGCCTCTAAGAGAAGCAAATTTCATCCGATCCGGCTGAAATTTGGTACATGGTGTTTGTATATGTTTGTATATAGCCCCCATATAAACCGATCACCAGATTTGAACTCCGGAGCACCTTCTTCCCATTTGGTTGAAATTTGGTACGTGATGTTAGTATAGGGTATCCAACAACCATGCAGGAATTGGTTCCTATCAGTCCATAATAATATATAGCTCCCATATAAACCGATCCCCAGATTTGACCTCCGGTGCCTTTTGGAGAAGCAAAATTCATCCGATCTGGTTGAAATTTGGTACGTGGTGGTAGTATATGATATTTAACAACCATGTGAGTTGAAATTTGTGGATGACTGTCTTTCGTAGAAGTTTCTACGCAATCCATGGTGGAGGGTACATAAGATTCGGCCAGGCCGAACTTACGGCCGTATATACTTGTTTTTGTCTAAAATTTCGTTTGGTAGGAAAGCATTATTTTTTTGCGTGCAGATGAAACAAAAATAAACCGTTTTTAATCTGATGCAATAGAACATTATTGGTAACGACCTCCGAATATTACTGGCAATGACAATTCTCCAAAAACACCACATCACATAAACCGTAAAACATAGAGGGGGAAGCTTCATGGTATGGGATGGTGACCAGGATGGTCTGTATCAAACTTTTTCAGGTTTGCGACTGTCGCAAAGCTGTAAACGTCACATACGCGTCGTAAATGTAGAAAAAGGAGCAAACGTCGCAAACTCAAAATACTTCGGTCGCTTCGAGTAAGCAGCGAATTCGATTATATCAAAATTGATGACATGTGCGAAGAAGTTTCAATTTTAAGGAATGTTTATAAAATTATTAACGAATTAAAAAAACAAACTTTAGAGTAGACTTATTTCATTGGGAGACTCTAATCCAAAATTACTATGAACTGCTCGATGGTGCAGTAAACGTAACGGGCTTATAACTAACCTTTCACAAATTTCTGGAGAAACTGGAAGGAAAGAAAACCACTACTTATTATGTCTTGTATAAGTGTACAGCTGTTTAGAGAGAATTTTATACAATCACTTTTTGGCTTATTATAACAATTTTTTTGCATCCCTTTATCGAAGAGCCAAACTAAATTAAATTACAAAATATTCATGATTTCTTTTATTCAAAATTAGGCTTTCTATATTAGATTTACGACTTTTGCGACATAGTACATGACATATTATACCGTCGTAAACGTCTGTCGCAAAAGTCACAGTTTGCGACAGGCCAACCCTGATGGTGACACACTTGACCGTTTGTTAGTGATAAGGAATCATGAAAAAAGGGGATATTATGATATTATGCAATCAAATTTGCCTGAGTTTGTGGAAGCTTGCGCTTACCTTGAGGATCAAGTTGTTTTTCAAAAAGACGGCGAACCCGAGCATATTTAAAGTAGTAAGGAACCGAACACAGCTCTCAAATGCTTAAAAGGCTACCACAAAGCCCCGATTTCAATCACATTGAGAATTTATGATCTCTGGTTAAAAGGTGCTTGAGATTACACTACAGAGCACCAAAACATTAGATCTAGTACAATTAGTCAATAGACCTTCTACTGAGTCCAATTTCTACAAAATTTATTTCATTTATACTTTATTTCCTGATCAACAAAACTGTACAACATGCCTTACTGTTCAACATGCCTTCGGCTTTGATCCCCACTGTATTTAGGATCTACCTCTGAATTTGGCCCATTATGTGCGAGATATTTTACAGATGTACAGTGCACACGGGTGGCTACTCTTTGTATGGCTAGCACCCCACCTTGCATGTAAAAGGTCATAGGCTATTTATCCCCTCTCATTAATGATGATAACATTTTTGAAATTTTCACAGGTTCTCTAAGGTGTTTCCCACATAGTCGTTGGATTCGGTTAAAGAGATCCAGCGTTGCCAGAATTGTTTCACCAAAATCCGATTGATTTGCCCAAACAAAAAAGCTAAAGAAAGCTAAAAAAAATTCTAAAAAACAGCTAGAAAAAAAGCTAAATTTTTATACCCTCCATCATAGGATGGGGGTATATTAACTTTGTCATTCCGTTTGTAACACATCGAAATATTGCTCTAAGACCCCATAAAGTATATATATTCTGGGTCGTGGTGAAATTCTGAGTCGATCTGAGCATGTCCGTCCGTCTGTTGAAATCACGCTAACTTCCGAACAAAACAAGTTATCGACTTGAAACTTGGCGCAAGTAGTTGTTATTGATGTAGGTCAGATGGTACAGTAAATGGGCTATATCGGTCTACTTTTACGAATAGCCCCCATATAAACGGACCCCCAAATTTGGCTTGCAGACCCTCTAAGAGTAGCAAATTGCATCCGATCCGGCTGAAATTTGGTACGTGGTGTTAGTATATGGTCTCTAACAACCATGCAAAAATTGGTCCACATCGGTCCATAATTATATATAGCCCCCATATAAACCGATCCCCCGATTTGGCTTGCGAGGCCCCTAAGAGAAGCAAATTTCATCCGATCCGGCTGAAATTTGGTACGTGATGTTAGTATATGGTTTCTAACAACCATGCAAAAATTGGTCCACATCGGTTCATAATTATATATAGCCCCCATATAAACCGATCACCAGATTTGACCTCCGGAACCTCTTGGAAGACCAAAATGCATCTGATTCAGTTGAAATTTGGTACGTGGTGTTAATATATGATCTCAAACTCCCATGCAAAAATTGGTCGATATCGGTCCATAATTATATATAGGCCACATATAAAACGATCCCCAGATTTGACCTCCAGAGCCCCTTGGAAGAGCAAAATTCTTCCCATTCGGTTGGAATTTGGTACGTGATGTTAGTATATGGTATCCACCAACCATGCAGGAATTGGTTCCTATCGCTCCATAATTATATATAGCTCCCATATAAACCGATCCCCAGATTTGACCTCCGGTGCCTTTTGGAGAAGCAAAATTCATCCGATCTGCTTGAAATTTGGTACGTGGTGGTAGTATATGGTCGCTAACAACCATACCAAAATTGGTCCAATCACACAAAAATTGGTCCATATCGGTTCATAATCATGGTTGCCGTCCGTCCGTCCGTCCGTCTGTTGAAATCACGCTAACTTCCGAACGAAACAAGCTATCGACTTGAAACTTGGCACAAGTAGTTGTTATTGATGTAGGTCGGATGGTATTGAAAATGGGCCATATCGGTCCACTTTTACGTATAGCCCCCATATAAAGGGACCCTCAGATTTGGCTTGTGGAGCCTCTAACAGAAGCACATTTCATCCGATCCGGCTGAAATTTGGTATATGGTGTTGGTATATGGTCTCTAACAACCATGCAAAAATTGGTCCATATCGGTCCATAATTATATATAGCCCCCATATAAACCGATCCCCAGATTTGGCTTGCCGAGCCTCAAAGAGAAGAAAATTTCATCCGATCCGGCTGAAATTTGGTACATGATGTTGGTATATGGTCTCTAACAACCATGCAAAAATTGGTCCATATCGGTCTTTAATTATATATAGCCCCCTATAAACCGATCCCCAGATTTGGCTTGTGGAGAAGCAAATTTTGAAGAGAAGCAAATTTCATCCGATCCGGCTGAAATTTGGTACATGATGTTGGTATACGGTCTCTAACAACCATGCAAAAATTGGTCCAGATCGGTCTATAATTATATATAGCGCCCATATAAACCGATCCCCAGATTTGGGATGCGGAGCCTCAAAGAGAAGCAAATTTCATCCGATCCGCCTGAAATTTGGTACATTATATTGGTATATGGTCTCTAACAACCATGCAGAAATTGGTCCACATCTGTTCATAATTATATATAGCCCCCATATAAACCGATCCCCAGATTTGGCTTGCGAAGTCTCCAAGAGAAGCAAATTTCTTCCAATCCGGTTGTAATTTGGAACATGGTGTTAGTATATGATCTTTAACAACCGTGGCAGAATTGGTCCATATCGGTCCATAATTATATATAGCCCCCATATAAAACGTTCTCCAGATTTGACCTCCGGAGCCTCTTGGAGGAGCAAAATTCATCCGATCCGGTTAAAATTAGGAACGTGGTGCAAGTATATGGTCGCTAACAACCATACCAAAATTGGTCCAATCACACAAAAATTGGTCCATATCGGTTCATAATCATGGTTGCCACTAGAGCCAAAAATAATCTACCAAAATTTTATTTCTATAGAAAATTTTGTCAAAATTTTATTTCTAGAGAAAATTTTGTTAAAATTTTATTCGGTTCATAATAAAATTTTCATCATTGTCAGAATTTTATTTCTATAGAAAATTTTGTCAAAATTTTATTTCTATAGAAAATTTTGTTCAAATTTTATTCGGTTCATAATCATGGTTGCCACTCGAGCCAAAAATAATCTACCAAGATTTTATTTCTATAGAAAATTTTTTTAAAATTTAATTTCTGTAAAAATTTTTGTCAAAATTTTCTTTCTATAGAAAATTTTGCCAAAATTTTCTTTCTATAGAAAATTTTGCCAAAATTTTTATTTCTATAGAAAAATTTGTGAAAATTTTATTTCTATAGAAAATTTTGTTAAAATTTTATTTATACTTTTTCAAACTGAATTATATACGTATTGGATCGATCTTTTTTGATTTAATATATACCACGTATGGACTTACATACAATTTAGAAGATGGTGTTAGGAGGTTTTAAGATACCTTGCCATCAGCAAGCGTTACCGCAACTTAGGTCATTCGATTGTGGATGGCAGTGTTTAGAAGAAGTTTCTAAGCAATCCATGATGGAGGGTACATAAGCTTCGGCCTGGCCGAACTTACGGCCGTATATACTTGTTTTTGTATCAAAAGTTACATTTTTGATTGAAATTTAGTAAACTTAAAGGCTTTATTTCACTTAAAATGCATATTATTTTAATTGTATTCATTTTTATACCCACCACCATAGAATGGTGACGGGGGTATAATAAGTTTGTCATTCCGTTTGTAACACATCGAAATATCGATTTCCGACTATATAAAGTATATATATTCTTGATCAGGGAGAAATTCTAAGACGATATAACGATGTCCGTCTCTCTGTCTGTCTGTTGTAATCACGCTACAGTCTTCAATAATGAAGCAATCGTGCTGAAATTTTGCACAAACTCGTCTTTTGTCTGCAGGCAGATCAAGTTCGAAGATGGGCTATATCGGTCCAGGTTTTGATAGAGTCCCCATATAAACCGACCTCCCGATTTGGGGTCTTGGGCTTATAGAAATCGTAGTTTTTATCCAATTTGCCTGAAATTTGAAATCTAGAGGTCTTTTATGGCCATAAAGAGGTGTGGAAAAAATGGTAAGTATCGGTCCATGTTTTGGTATAGCCCCCATATAGACCGATCTCCCGATTTTACTTCTTGGGCTTATAAAAACCGCAGTTTTTATTCAATGTACCTGAAATTGGAAATCTAGAGGTATTGTAGGACCACAAATACGTGTGCCAAAAATTGTGAGTATCGGTCCATATTTTGGTATAGCCCCCATATAGACCGATCTCCCGATTTGGGGTCTTGGGCGTATAGAAACCGTAGTTTTTATCCAATTTGTCTGAAATTGGAAATCTAGAGGTATTTTAGGACCATAAAGAGGTGTGCCGAAAATGGTGAGTATCGGTCCATTTTACTTCTTGGGCTTCTAGAATCCGATGTTTTTATCCTATTTGTCTGAAATTGGAAATCTAGAGGTATTTTCGGGTCATAAAGAGGTGTGCCGAAAACGGTGAGTATCGGTCCATATTTTAGTATAGCCCCCATAAGAACGATCTCCCGATTTAACTCCTTGGGTTTCTAGAAACCGTACACTCAAAAAAAAGTGAACTCTCTATTTCACTAAAGCCAGTTCAACTTTATTTTAGTTCATGGAATTATTATGTTTGGAGAAAGTTTCCTTTACTCCAATAATTTTTTGTTTACGTTAGTTAAATTAACTAAAACCGAGGAAAAAAATAAACTCAAATGAAGCATAATGATTAACTAAATTCGTACCTTCCACAAAATAGTTCAGAATTTCTTTAAATTTGTAAATTTTACAAAAATGCGTTCATCATGAACTTCGTATATCACTAAAGACATTCTTGCAATTTTGAACTCCAAATTTTTCCTTGAAGCTACAAAATTTTCTTTAACAAGTGAAAAAACTTAGTTTTGCCTAATAAATTTTCTTGAATTTGTCGAAAAATATTTACTTATTTTTATGACATCGGCGTGATGCAAACGTTTGTAATACTGTTTAGTTAAAAATTTCTACAAATATTCAAAATTTTCTAAAATTAACCGAAACTTTTCTTGCTGGTGGGTTCACTGTTTTTTCAGTGTAGTTTTTATCTGATTTGCCTGAAATTGTAAATATTCTGGTATTTTAGGCTCACAAAAGCGTGTATCGGATTAAGTTTTTATCGGTTCATTTGGTAATGCCTCCATATAGACCGACTTCATTTCTTGAGGGTGTAGAAGGCGCACTGATCATGAAAATTGCTTGAAATTCAATGTAAAATTTCCAGATTTTACTTCTACACGCAAAGAAAAAAAAAACGTTTGGAAAACGTGTGCCGAAAACGTTTTTCTTTTGTTAGAGTTTTTTGAATTGCTTCGAAAATTTTAAACTTTTATCATCAAAAAAATTCGTTTGTTACAAAATTGTTATTTTTTCAATAAAAAAAGTTATTTTTGAAACAACAACACAGTCCATTTCGTTTATATCAAACACTGTTCTTTTCTGACTTTAGGTCTTTAATAAGACACATTTTACAGTTCAAAATTTAATATACTACAATGTAATGTTGAACATTTGTTCGGAATCTTCCGAACATATCTGGAATATATGTAAAAAAAAAACAAAAAAAAACTTTGGTCGAAGCAGGGATCGAACCCACGACCCTTAGCATGCAAGTCGGACGTAGCAACCACTGCTCCACGGTGCCAAACTAAATGTTTGTTTCTGTTAAATAAACTTTATTTATTAGGTTCGTGGGCGCCGCAAGCTATGCTATATAAATATAACTTATATGGATATTTATCTATTGATGACCATAACAGGTACATAGTTCAGTGGTTAGTGTGTTGGCTTATAAAGTGCATGGTTCGCGGTTCGATTCTCCGTCCAGGCGAAAGGTAAAAAAAAATTAAAAATTTATAAAATCGTATAATTTCTTCTACATTGTTGGTATTACAGGAAAAGGTGTTAGGGACTTAAAAACCTCGTGGATGTGAGAAAGATGTGAGGGAAAATGCAATTAGCAAGAAAACTATGTTTTTTTAGTTTGTCTTTATGAAATTGTTTTTACATCCTGGAAAAGAATAAACGTTTATCACAAAAAGTATATACTTTTCTTCCAAATACACTTCCTTACAACGAAAAGCAAATGAGAAACGAACTTTGTCTAAAATTTCGTTTGGGAGGAAAGAATTATTTTTTTGCGTGTACATATTTAAGATTTCAAATCAAGACGTTATTTTATAATTTTCTTGCACACTTACAAGAGATGTTAATGATTCCTCTATAACTCAAAAAAAAAAATGGTTCTTATAAATCCAGAATCTGATATAGTCCACATAGGTGAAATCTTTAAATTTATCTTCGGGAAGTGTTCTCAAGTCCTCAAGCCCTCCTGAAATTTCAAAGGAAACCCTAATATTTGGTTCATGGTGGTGGGTATTTAAGATTCGGCCCGGGCGAACTTAGTGCTGTATATACTTGTTTTAATTCTACTTCTATGAGACTATACAAAATTTAAATCATATTAGCTCTGTTTGCGTACTCGATACATTTGGTTACTATCACAAATTTTTACTGGTAGTCCTTCGTTTACATTTCACAGTGAAAACATTTTTCCCAGTAAAAACTTGCAATTATCAGCTGGTTAATCATCAACAAATCCAATTGTACTAGAATTAGAAAATATAAATATCTTTCTTTAAAACCGCTGAATTACTGATAAATTCGTGAACGTGTACACTTCTGATAATTTTACCGAAGAGAATAAAACCCATTCTTAGTATCTTGCAAGTTTATACTGAATAACTTTGATTGGAAAATTACCTAAACAAACCAATTTTCGTAAAAGTAAATCCATTCCATTAACCTCTAATGCCCCAATTTTTTCTTACATACACTGAAAAAAAGCATGTCCGGTTCCGAATTGGAATTTATTCGTTTTTCCGAATTGGAATTTATTCTTTTTTTCAGCTTTTTCTTCATGAGCTATCAAAGAGCTTTAAAAACGCGCTAACGACAATTTAAATTTCCAAATTCAGACTCGACTTCAAGTAGAAATTATTCTATGTGTACGTTTTTAAAATAAAGTGTTGAAAAACATCTTCTATTTTTGAACGCTTTTTTGGTTTGTGGTCAAGATACAAAAACTTCACAAACATCACGTTATTTTTTCAATGTACAAAGCAATTCACATCTACTATTTTAATTCAGTAATATCATAATAAATTTAGAATATTATAATAACATAAAAAGGATAAAGTTAAATGCTAATATTCTAAATTTAATGTTTCAATTGAGCTTTGAAATATGTGGAAAACCTTATTCTGGCAACAAGGCTTAAATAGAAAACGCCGTTTTATCCATATTTCAATAGAAACATGCCGAAAATAAAAAAGCAAAAAAAAAATGAAAAAAAAGCCAGAAAAAGAACTAAAAGCTAAATTCATTTTTTTCTGCTAAACAACTTAAAAAAAGCCAAATCTAGCGGGAAAATAGCTAAATTGGCAACGCTGAAGAGATCCCTTATTATAGAGCTAAGCATTGAATCTGGTAGGATTTATTGATAGCTTTTCCATCTGTGGACAGCCACCACATAGTGTAACTGTTGAGTGCTAATATAGCATACCAAAAGTCTTCGTGAGAAAAATCAATGACATTACGCCCCAAATTCATATCCAATTGAAGAGCAATTGTCATCCACACGTCAATTAAAAGCTCATTCCTAATGGCTAGAAGAATACAATATTTATTACCTAAGGATAATAATTTACAATAGGTCAAACTGATGTCTTTCGTCTTAATTCATGAAGATTTCTCTTTAAGACGATAAACAATACATGAATAACTTTCATCACAAACGGAGAAAAGATGGTGAAGAACTCATTCTTAATTTACAAGTGCTTCTATTGTTTTATTGCAAAAGTTCCATAGATTTGTAGACGGCGTTATATTTTACAGCGACAAAAAAATAACTAAGCCAAAGCCCATCCGTATTTATTTGTAGAGGGGAAAAAAAACATCATGATTGACCATGCAGCGTTTGAGAGGCAATTATGATTAAATTGGCAAATAGTTCACATGCCACCAAATATGGTTGATCGATCACAAAACAAGAACCACCACAATTCACGTTTTTGTGCTTCATTCGCATTTATTACGATTTTTTCTGGGCCGTTAAAGTTGTTGTAGCCACTTTTTGTTTATCGCATCACTCTGCCGCAATGGACGAAAAAGCTACAGAAAAAAATTAAAACACTACGACCGCCAACGAAAACAAAGTTTCTGTTTTTTTTTCATGTTAAACCAAAAGGAATTCCTCTGGTTCAAATCATAGTGATCGATAGTTTGTGTTGAGGGTTCCTTTTTTCATTGATTTTAAATTTCCACAGTACATGTGTTGTTAAGTACACAATTATTATGGGGGGTTGTATGATCTGTTGGGTGATATCTTTTTATAGAGTATTGACCGAGGGATAAAAAAATCGAAAATCAATTAAATGGTTAAACCAAATTTATGAACATTTTTCCTTTAGTTTCGAAGGCACTTTTTTCTAGACGCAAATTTGACCGTAAAACCCTTATTTATCCACCGATCATACTCAAAGTTGGCTTACTCTAGTCTTCTATAGTATTAACTGTATGTTCACCAATGTGGTATCACAATGGACTGAACAATCTAAGTGAGCCTGATACATCGGGCTGCCACCTAACTGTATGTGCGCAAAATCGTGGAAATCAGTTCAGATTTCGATATAGCTCCCATATATACATTGCCCGATTTTCTAAAATTTTTTTCATAATAATAATTATTTATTAACCGATCTTACTCAAATTTAGCACAAGATAACCTTCTGTGGTATCAATCAAACTTGCAAAAGATCATCCAAATCGTTTCATAAATATGTGCAGTTTTCTACCACTTCGGCTACCACTTCGATCAAATATGGCCTTTTGGACCATTTCTTATATTGGTAACTTTTTCTTTTTTGCCGACTTTTTGGACACGACGCAACACTGCCAGTATCACGGTACACTGAAAAAAAAACATGCCCAGATCCAAAGATTTTGTCTTTACTTTAACAATTTTGGTATTGATGCCGAGCCAAAGAAGCGGAGAATACAAGTAAGGATACTTTTAAGACACAATTCTCTTTTAAATTTGGATTTTGTGTACTTGCTTCTAGGAAGCAAATTTTAATTTTTCGTTTCTTCAGCTTTTTTTCTTCTTATGATATCAAAATCCTTTAAAAACGACTTAACGACAACTTTATTTTTCAAATTCAGACTCGACTTTCAGTAGAAATTAAAGTAAAACATGTAAGTAAAGTCGGGCGGAGCTGACTATATTATACCCTTCACAACTATGTAGACCAAAAATTTGTGTTACCATTTCAACTCTTCAAATTTGTTGGGAGTTATTATGAAGGCTTTTATTAGAAATATTTATATAATTTATCTATAAAATCTCTAGAATTAAAATTTAAATCGGCTAACACCCTGGGATGAAACACAATGTTAGTTACAAAATATGGGAAATATAAAGCTAGAGCAATTTTAATGCAATTGTACGAAATAATATTTACGATTTATCAAGCGAGAAATACGTATTCGAGATAAGGGAAATTTTAAGTAATATTTAAAATTTTTGCTACAGTGGCGCTTTTAGAAGGATATTGGTTAAATCTCGGCATTATATGTGGTCAATTGTGGGTTGTGATATATTATTCGGCCTAGTTTATTTAAAACTCGACCGTTTTGTGGAAAGTGTGGTATTACAGTGTGAAATATGACTACGAAATCTGAACCAATTAGATCAAAAGGCATATTAAATATATTCTCTGTGGAAACTATCGAGTCAACTGAAGGAAACTCCCATTGAAAATGGGCCTAAAATATGAAATATTCTACCCAACTCTGGCGTATATATACAAAATTTGAAGCAAATCAGGCTTCAACTCTGGATTTTGTGCAAATCGAACGAAATATATATATGGGAGCTATATCTAAATCTGAACCGAGTTCAAACAAATGAACCGATGTTTTCCAAAATCAATAGCGATTGTCTTTGACCCGAAGAAAGACCCCATGCCAAAATTGAAGACGATCGGACTTTAATTGCGAGCTGTATTTTGTGCACAAAGTTACATATACAGACAGACGGACGGACAGACAGACAGACGGACATCGTTAAATCGACTCAGAATTTAATTCTAAGCCGATCGGTATACTAAAAGATGGTTATATGACTATTATTTCTTGGCGTTACATACAAATGCACAAACTTATTATACCCTGTACCACAGTAGTGGTGAAGGGTATAAAAAGTCTTAAAAATAAAGTGTTGGAAAACATGTCCTATTTTTGAACGATTTTTTGCTGTAGTCAAGATGCAAAAAGACAACAAATTTAAAGACAATTTCATTCATTTTAAAGATTTTTTTCTGAATTATTAATGTCAAGTTGACCTTACCCCAAAATTTTTTTCTTTCATGTTATGATATCCATTTGTAAGTCAAATCACTTAATTATAAGGACAATACGACTTCATTGAAAAGTTTATATACTTTTGGACAAGGAAAAAAAAACATGATGTTAGATAAATGCGTGTTTTAATGCTAAGCTAAATTTGCATTCTTATTTTAAGGACATGAATCTTTGGTCTCACAACAATATTTTTTTAGTGTAACGAGTAACGTTACGAGCAACAAAAGATTTATTCACATTTAAATGCTGCTGGGATCTAGCGATAACCACTTGTGGATGAGCGATTTAAAAATGATAGCAACCTGATGGTGGTTGAAATACATAGCAGGCACCCGGGTTATTGACCCCCAGAATAGACTTCTTCGTCATCCTGCACTAAAAAAATGTTTACGTGATATTAAAGATTACGCATCCTAAATTTTAGGATGCAAAATTTACAAAATATTAACCCTCTATGCCCCACTTTTTTTCCATCTGATTAAATGTTCAATGTTAACGACACAAAAGCAAGAGAACTAAGCAAGAACAAGTACATACGGCCGTAAGTTCGGCCAGGCCGAATCTTATGTACCCTCCACCATGGATTGCGTAGAAACTTCTACGAATGACTGTCATCCACAATCGAATTACTTGGGTTGTGGTATCTTAAAACTTCTTAACATCGTTTTCTAAATTGTGAGTTAGTCCATACGTGGTATATATTAGACAAAAAAGTTATGTATAGGTAAGTTTACAAATAATTACGAATCGATATGGACTTTCTGCACGATACGTAGAAAGCCAGAATTGAAATATGAAGGTCGCTTATATGGGGGCTATATACAATTATGGACTTGATATGGACCAATTTTTGTGCGATTGGGGATCGATTTATCTGAGGGCTATATATAACTATAGACCGATATGGACCTAGTTAGGCATGGTTGTTAACGGCCATATACTAGTACAATGTACCAAATTTCAACTGACTCGGATGAAATTTGCTCCTCCAAGAGGCTACAAAACCAATTCTCGGGATCGGTTTATATGGAGGATCTATATGATTATGGACTGATATGGACTACTTTTGGCATGGTTGTTAAATATGATATACTACCACCACGTACCAAATTTCAACCAGATCGGATGAATTTTGCTTCTCCAAAAGGCACCGGAGGTCAAATCTGGGGATGGGTTTATATGGGGGCTATATATAATTATGGACTCATATGAACCAATTCCTGCATGGTTGTTGAATACCATATGGTTAGGTTAGGTTAAAGTGGCAGCCCGATTAAGATTCAGGCTCACTTAGACTATTCAGTCCATTGTGATACCACATTAACTAAACGTACCTATTACATATGGGCACTTCTAGTTTTAACCGCTGAACCTTCTTGATTATTTTTCTTTGTTGAACCAACCAGATTGTTCCACAAATATTAGCAGACTGCTTAAGTTAACGTTTTCCAGATCCGCCAGTAATCTGAAGCTATATGCTCCTAAAAGTTGCTTGCGCTTTACACAAAATGCAGGACACTCACACAAGAGGTGTTTAATTGATTATTTTTCCTCCGCATCATGACAGCTCATACAATAGTCATTATACTTCGCGCCAATAGTTTTTGCAAAATCTCCTATCAGGCAGCGACCCGTTATAGCAGATATCAGGAGTGATATCTGACGTCTCGAGAACATTAGCATATCTAGTGTGCGGTTTAAGTTGAAATGGGGCCATATTTGCTTGGTGTCGTTACAACCCATGCAATTCTCCCATCGAACATTTGTCACAGCAGCCTTCTCACGCAGCATGAGCTTGCAGGTAGCTAGGGGCATACCAACAAATTCTAGTTCCCCTGGAATATGTAAGGTAGTCCCTAGCCTTGCCAACTCATCCGCTTCGCAGTTCCCCGGTATGTTCCTATGGCCAGGCACCCATATTAGGTGAATATTGTACTGCTCAGCCATCTCATTGAGAGATTTGCGGCAATCGATGGCCGTTTTCGAGTTGAGGAACACAGAGTCCAAGGATTTTATTGCAGGTTGACTGTCTGAGTATATATTAATGCCCACAGTTTTTGGAACATTACTTCTCAGCCAATTCGCCACCTCTCTTATTGCTAATATTTCAGCCTGAAAAACACTACAGTGATTAGGTAATCTTTTCATATACTAACATTACGTACCAAATTTCAACCGAATCGGATGAATTTTGCGCTTTCAAGGGGCTCCGGAGGTCAAATCTGGTGATCGGTTTATATGGGGTCTATATATAATTATTGGCCGATTTCGACCAATTTTTGCATGGGTGTTTGAGGCCATATATTAACACCACGTACCAAATTTCAACTGAATCAGATGAATTTTGGTCTTCCAAGAGGCTCCGGAAGTCAAATCTGGTGATCGGTTTTTATGGGAGCTATATATAATTATGGACCTTGGTTATTAGAGATCATATACTTACACGACGTACCAAATTTCAAGCTGATCGGATGAATTTTGTTCCTCCAAGAGGCTCCGCAAGCCAAATCTAGGGGTCGGTTTATATGGGGGCTATTTGTAATTATGGACCGATATGGACCAATTTTTGCATGGTTGTTAGAGTCCATGTACTAACACCATGTACCAAATTTCAGCGGTATCGGATGAAATTTGCTTCTCTTAGAGCAATTGCAAGCCAAATTTGGGGGTCCGTTTCTATGGGGGCTATACGTAAAAGTGGACCGATATGGCCCATTTGCAATACCATCCAACCTACATCAATAGCAACTACTTGTGCCAAGTTTCAAGTCGATAGCTTGTTTCGTTCGGAAGTTAGCGTGATTTCAACAGACGGACGGGCATGCTCAGATCGACTCAGAATTTCACCACGGAATTTCTATCTTAATTTTAATTTTATTGATCCTAGATTTAAAGCAACATAGGTCGCTAAAAATGTCTTTACTTTAAAGAAGCCGCATCTCTGGCTCGCAGTCAATACCAAAATCCTTAAGGGAAGGTCAAAATTTTTGGATCCAAGTAAACTTTTTTTGAGTGTGGAAGAGCAAATTTCATTCGATCTGGTTTGAATTTCATACGTGATGTCAGTAAATGATCTCTAGCAACCATGACAAAAGTGGCGCATGTCGGTTCTTAATTATATATCCCCTAGATAAACCGATTCTTAGATTTGACTTCTTAAGCCTCCTGGAGGAATAAATTTTATACGAAGCGCTTGAAGTGTGATATTTGATGTCAGTATATGATCTTTAATAATCTCGCAAAAATGGATGCATATCGGTCTATAATTATATATAGCCCAATATAAACCGACTCTCAGATTTGATTTCTGGAAGCAAAGTTCATCCAAAGTTAGCAATACCCGATTTTTACCAGTTACCGGTTTTTAAAATATTACGACCATGATGTTATTAAATGCAACTGATTACACCACATCCTTAGATATCTATTTAAACATTGCAATATGTTAGAGTATTTGTAGTCGTAGAGCAATTGTATGCGTGTAGTTTTCAATTAAACTCAATTTGTTTGTTTGCCGCTTGAATAGGCACATGATCTTCTGAGTCCAGTGGCTTTGTATGGCTCTTTATTTGTTCAAAGTCCAGAAATTCACAAAAAAATGGAAACACCAGAACAGCACCAGCGACCTACTACTAGTACACTTAAAGCCTGAATGCATCAATTTACTACCAAGAACACTCACACACGCATAGAGATGGTGCCCTCATCTCTATGCCACATGACGCACACAGAAATGCATTGAAGTGTAAGTGCATAGCAAAGAAAGAGTCACAGTGCCACAACAAACGCGCTTTTTTCTCTTTGTTCACCCGTTGGTTGGTCGTTTAGTTGGTAGGTTGCATTGCGTTTTTGTTCGTACAATTGATGCTCATTGATCGAAATTGTAATGGACATAAATAAAACAAGATCAATCAATTGATTTATTTTGACATGTTGCAACAAAAACTTCAACAACATCAAAAACTTGTATCTTAACGTGGTCGTCGTCATCACTGTAGCCCCTGGAAGAGATGATGGCGTTGAACAGTGGGGTAATTCCGTTGGAAACTGAAATTGGGATGTTAGCTGCGACATTGCAGTTTGGATCCATCACTGAAGTTGGTTAAAAATTACCGGAAAAGCATTCTATATTAAAGTTAAATCCATCACATACAGTGGCGTGCAGAAATGAGTACATAATTATTTTTTTGTCATTTCTAAACGAATAAAATAAGCAATAATAAAGAAACTCAAAATAATTTTATTTTTCCTTCTTCAATTCTAAATAAAACAAAAAACAAGTATATACGGCCGTAAGTTCGGCAAGGCCGAAGCTTAGGTACCCTCCACCATGGATTGCGTTGAAACTTCTACTAAAGACGGTCATCCACAATTAAATTACTTGGGTTGTGGTAACACTTGCCGTTGGCAATTTTTCTTAAAACTTCCTAACACCGTCTTCTAAATTGCAAGGTAGTCCATACGGTATATATATTAAACTAAACAAGTAAGTAAAGTAGAAAGTCGGGCGGGGCCGACTATATCATACCCTAAACCACCATTACAGAATAAGCATTTGTGGGGTAACATATAAGTCTGGGAGATAAACCGCAGTTGCATATTTAAGAAAATTAAGGGGTACATGTCTATGGGTGCTATGTGTCAATCTGACTATAGCTCATAGTCAATGTTGCCATGGAAAATGTTCGGTTTACGCTACAAGGACAAAAAAAAAGTTCCCTACTTTCCCATACATTCCCAAACAATTTTCCCTACTATATTTTTCGTTAAATTTAAAACATTTTACAAAACAAAAATGGTTCTAAGTACTTTATTATCTTCAAACATGAATATGCAACTTATATAACTTAGAATATAAATTTGTATTACCACCACGGGTGCCACAGTTGGTAGAACTCTACCCAAATTAGTAATCTTTTTTGTTAAATCTCTATAAAACTAAAATTTTGGAAAAGTTTCTATAAACAAATTTTTGTGAGAAAATTTTCTATAGAAATAAAATTTTGACAATAAGTTCTATAGAAATAATATTTTGAGAAAAAATTCCACAGAAATAACATTTTGAGAAAATTTTTTATAGAAATATTATTTTGAAAAAAATTTCTATAAAAATACAATTTTGACAAAATGTTCTATAGAAATAATATGTTGACAAAATTCTCTACAGGAATATAGTTTACCACACATTGTTAAAGATCAAGCCTTGCCGGCTTCTAATTTCCTCCTCTGGAGCCACCAAAATGTAAAAATTATTACAAATTGTGTTGAGTGAAAATGTCTTACATTGTGGTCCTACGTCCCTACAAGACGCTAAATATTAGAAAACCCCTACATATAGGGAATTTCCCCTACTTCTAGCAACACTGGCTGTGTTGATATTGCGCCTACGGAGTTAGTATGCCACTAATATTGAGCCCATTATTAAATTAATACCACAAAAGGTTACCTTGTGCAAGATTTGAGTAAGATCAGTTAAGAAATGAGGCCTGTATGGGCGAATTTTTCAAAATCGGGTGATACATATACGGGAGCTATATCTACATCTGAACCGATTTCGATGAAATTTTGTACATATAGTAAGTACTATAGAGGACTGGATCTAGCCAACTTTTAGTAAGATCGGTTGATAAATAAGGGTTTTTATGCCAAATTAAGAAAAATCGGGCGGTACATATATATGGGAGCTATAGCTAAATCTGAACCGATTTCGATGATTTTTGCACATATAGTTAGTGCTACAGAAGATTATATTTAGCCAACTTTGAGTAAGATCGGTTGATAAATAAAGGTTTTGTAGCCAAATTTGGGAAAATCGGGCGGTACATATATATGGGAGCTATAGCTAAATCTGAACCGATTTGGATGAAATTTTGCAGACATGAAGGGCGATGGAAAAGATTAGCTTTTGCCAAATTTGGTGACGATCCGTTTGAAAAAACGCGCAACGTGACCCCATTTGTCGAAATCGGGCGATACATATATATGGGAGCTATATCTAAATTTGATCCGATTTCTTCCAAATTCAATAGCGTTCGTCCTTGTGCCCAAAAAAACTCCCTGTACCAAATTTCATCAAAATCGGTTAATAATTGCGACCGGAATCCTGTGAACAACAAATACATGGACAGACGGACGGACACCAAGCGCTAGATCGACTCAGGAGGTGATTCTGAGTCGATCGGTATATATTTTATGGGGTCTAAAATCAATATTTCTGGTAGGCACATTATTTGGCCGATCAAACTTATTATACCCTGACCACTATGTGGTTTAGGGTATAAAAAGGGCGATTAAATACTTATATAATTAAGTTTGATAAAAAAAATCTATAGAAATAAAATTTTGACAAAAGTTTATATAGAAATAAAATTTTGACAAAATTTTCTATAGATATAAAATTTTGACAAAATTTTCTATAGAAATAAAATTTTGATAAAATTTTTTATAGAAATAAAATTTTTACAAAATTTTCAAAGAATTTAAATATTGACAACATACTCTATAGAACTCAAATTTTATTTCTATAGAAATAAAATTTGACAAAATTTTCTATAGGAATAAAATTTTTATAGATTATTTTTGGCTCGAGTGACAACCATGATTATGAATCGATATGGACCAATTTTTGTGTAATTGGGGATCGGCTATATATAACTATAGACCGATATGGACCAATTTTGGCATGGTTGTTAGGGACCATATAATAACACCACGTACCAAATGTCAACCGGATTGGATGAATTTTGATCCTCCAAGAGGTTCCGGAGGTCACATATGGAGATCGATTTATATGGGGGCTATATATAATTATGGACCGATATGGACCAATTCGTGCACGGTTGTTAGAGACCATATACTTACACCACGTACCAAATTTCAACTGAATCAGATGAATTTTGGTCTTCCAAGAGGCTCCGGAGGTCAAATCTGGTGATCGGTTTGTATGGGGGCTATATATAATTATGGACCGATGTGGACCAATTTTTGCATGGTCATTAGAGACCATATACTAACACCATGTACCAAATTTCAGCCGGATTGGATGAAATTTGCTTCTTTTAGAAGCTCCGCAAGCCAAATCGGGGGATCGGTTTATATGGGGGTTATATATTTGGATGGTTGTTAGAGACCATATACTAACACCTTGTACCAAATTTCAGCCAAATCGGATGAAATTTGCTGCTCTTAGAGGGTCTGCAAGCCAAATTTGGGGGTCCGTTTATATGGGGGCTATACGTAAAAGTGGACCGATATGGACAGACGGACGGACATGCTCATATCGACTCAGAATTTCACCACGACCCAGAATATATATACTTTATGGGGTCTTAGACCAATATTTCGATGTGTTACAAACGGAATGACAAAGTTAATATACCCTCATCCTATGGTGGAGGGTATGAAAATGTTTTACGCTGTTTACCTATGGGCAAAAAACATTCATAAAAGTTTTTAATGTTTAAGAACAATGTCGTCTAACGAAAAAAATAAAAACATTTTAGCAAAGTGTAGAAACTAGCCTTTTGTACAAATTGCTTCACAGTTTAATCAGTTTAACTTTATGTATTTTAAAGAAATTAACTTCAATATAAAATATTTGTTATTTATAGTTGTTTGAATTTAGTCATTTTTTTACCAAAGGGAAAAATGTAGGAAAAACGTTGGGCGTAGTGAATAAAGGTAATTTTAAAGAGTCGCGTAGGGAATTTTCAAAAACTTTCCTGGCATCACTGCAATGCACCGAATTTTAACCGGATTGGATAATTTTCGGATCCCAGAGGATCCGCCAGCACAATCTGGGGATCATTTTATATGAAAACTACATATAATAATGGACCGATATGGACTCATTTTTTTATGGTTATTAGAGGCCATATACTAACACCAGGTACCAAATTTCTGATGAAGTTTGGTCCTCCAAGAGCCTCCGCAAGGCACATGTAGGGGTTGTTTTATATATGGAGCAATACCGATATACCTACATACTGATATACCTACATTTTTAACAACTACTTGTGCCAAGTTTCAGGTTCGGAAGTTTCGTTCTGAAGTTACTGTGATTTCCAGACGTACGGACGGAAACTACGTCCGTCTGTCTGTGGTAGTCACACTACATCCTTCAATAATGAAATTGTGCTGAAATTTGACACACATTCTTTTTTGTCTTCCAGCAGGTCAAGTTCTAAGATGGGCTATATCGGTACAGGTTTTGATATAGCTCACATACAAATCGACACCCCAATTGGGGGTCTTGAAGATCTACACAAAAAATTAACTAAAAATAAAAAACCTAGACGCCAGATCATTTTCGTGCTTTTAACGAAATTTTTCGTTTTTTTACGAAGAAAATTCTTTCGGTGTAGGCCTATATTCCGATTTGGTTTCTTTGTCAGTAAACATAGATGTATATAGGATCTGGAAGATCTGTTTACGGTTCCAAAAGCACAGTGGATTCTAGAGTTTAGACAAATTCTATAACAATTCTTACGGATTGTTATCCGGAAAAACGGACACGCTAAACTTTGTAGCCTATCGTAAGAATTTGGAAAATGACTATAAGCACACGAAGAAAATTTCATTAAAACTTAGCCAACATTCGTTAATAATACGAAACATTTCGTTGATTGAGAGAAAATTCGTTATAATAACGAAATATTTCGAATTTGTTTCGTTGGCTCAATTTTAATGACACACATCGTTAATATAACGATGGAAGATCTATAATCATACACTGTTAGAAAAACCAGTGTATGTTTGTAGATCTTCCTTCATTCATATTTACTGTGTATATGTGTTCCATGTCATGCAAGGTACACATGCGCAATTTCCTCATTGCTTATGTAGGATCCCAATGTGTTTGTTGTTAATCGCAATGGTTGTGGTGGTGTTGTTTTTGGCTTCTGGCGTTTTTCTTGACAATATTTCCATGTTCTTGGTGTTGTTGTTGCTGTTGCTGTTGCCCCGCATGTTGCATGTTTGGGGTGATGTTAGTATCCAAGAGGGCTTTTTATTTGTTCAAGCGATTGCCGCTTCTTAAACGGAGTTTAAGTTAATTTGCGTGTTTTTCCCCGTGGAGTTTGTTAAGCTTACAATCCATCCAATTCACTTGAGAATTGTTTTGTTTTTATTCAACTGAAAATTTTTCGTAAATCAGGTTGTTTTATTTTTAAGCCCAGTATATGTTTGTATTTTTTAGTTGTGCTATTTTATCTGGCTTTTAACGATTACCCACAATTTGTGGCTTATTTGTTTGTGGCCTCACTTGATTCGAGCTCACTCGCACACGGACTATGTTCAAAATAAATTAAGTTGAATAATTTCACTAGGTTACATAGAAAAATTTTTAATTATTTTACATGAGTTTTTGAATTAAAAAGACCTGGTGTGGCTTTCTTAAAGTAAAGTTATTATTTTTTTATTTAATAAAATTATTACAAAATCATTGAAGAACAAAATGTATAAAAAGGAAGTATCATCCCCTAGGCAATGTATAATTAAAAAACCTAACATAGTTTTAAATTCTAATTGCAATAATACTAACAATAGTTCATATGTAATGCAACAAAACAAAGCACAATATTTTTATATATTTTTTTTATAATATTTAAATTACTGTTTAAGAGCAAAACATTTCAGAAATGTTATAATCTATTTAGATTTATTCGAATTTATTACCTTTCACACGAATTATGGCCATTGTATAGTATAAATGATGCAAGGAACCTGCTTTTCAAGCCATTCTTGGTTAACTGCAATTGGACTGAGTCCCGTTGAAATGTCCATGGTTTGTATTTTTGTGTTCTCAGGGCAAATTGAGGAAAGTTTTCTGTGGATGGGGGCGAAATTACTGACTTGGTGGAAATTTTCCGTAAATTTGGAAATTATCGTGGTGATTTTCTTGCTCCTCTTTATTAAACACTATACAATAAAGTGCAAATGAAACATTTGCATAGAGAATTCTATTTTGGATACCCAAGCGCTAATTTTTAATTAGAAATTAGGTTCATAAATAAATGATGACCGGACTCCAACTTTATATTCTTTTGGGAAACGATCACCGCCCTCTTTGTTTTGTGTTTCGAAATTTTAATATTCCAGTATGACAAAAATTTTAGTTGTTTTTATACCCTAAACCACCACATAGTGGTGGGTATAATAACTTTGATCTGCAAAAAAATGTGCCTTCCAGAAATACTGATTTTAGACCCCATAAAATATATACCGATCGACTCAGAATCACCTCCTGAGTCGATCTAGCGCTTGGTGTCCGTCTGTCCATGTATTTGTTGTTCACAGGATTCAGGTCGCAATTATTATCCAAATTTGATGAAATTTGGTACAGGATGTTTTTTTTTGCACAAGGACGAACGCTATTGAATTTGGAAGAAATCGGATCAAATTTTGATATAGCTCCCATATATATGTAACGCCCGATTTCGGTCACGTTGCGTCTTTTTTTTCTAGCCGATTCGCTTCAAATGTCCATTGATTGGTGAGGTATACAAAAAAAGTATACACGCAGAGAAGGAATATGATCACCTCGAACATGTTTCAAGAGCAAAATGTTATTTTTGTATGGTGACCATGTAACATAGATGTGACCGCATATCCTTCTGAACAAATCAGCTTGCAAAATATTTTTAACAGTGAATTCTTAGCCGTAAAAATTAAATTAAAAAAATTGTTTATATTTATTACGTATTCTTATATTCCTCCTGATTCTCCTACTACTACATATGACAGCCATATTTCAGCAATTTCTTCAGTTTTTTCATCAGCGAAACCGTCTGATTTTCTTCTAACTTTTGGTGACTTTAATTTACCCTCAATTTTGTGGGAAAACTCTACGGATTCGAATATTCTAGACCCTGTGCCTTCTAATGGGATAGTAATGGATAGAATTAAGCCTTTGTTGGACTTTGGTCTATTTCAAGTAAATAATGTCTTTAATATCCAAAATAAACTTTTAGATCTGATCTTTGTTAATTATCCTTCTGAAATATGTACGAGTTCTTCTTCACCTTTAGCATTGCCGGAAGACAAATATCGTCCAACTTGTATCACACAGATCTCTCTTCCAATTCAATCTCGAACTGCTAGAACTTCCATTAGCAAGACCTATTAGCCTCGGTAGAATGGGATGAAATTTTAATTTCAAATGATTTAGAAACCTTAATTGTAAATTTTTATGATGTTCTATTTCTCTGTTTTTCGAAATCAATCCCTTGGACTAGATCAGTTATATCTTCAGGCCCCCCGTGGAATAATCAAGTGCTTTCTAGGATGAAAAATAGGAAGAATAATTTATTTAAGAAATACAAAAAATCTGGTTCCTCAATTGATTTCTCTCATTATGTTAGTATGAGATCACGCTACAACATTGAAAATAAATACCTTTACCGTCAATATTTGGATTCAATGAAAGAGAAGGTTAGACATAATCCGAAATCGTTTTTCAACTTTGTAAATTCAAAGCGGAGAACAAACTCTTTACCGAATTATCTCAAGAATGGGTCTATTGTGGCTGAAAATAATATCGATATCTGTAATATGTTTGCTGACTTTTTTGCCTCCACGTATTCTTGCAGTCATAATACCGAATCGAATTATTCTTACGTAATTAGTGGTTCTTCTCCAATAACTATGACACACCTGTCAATTGATAACGTTTTTCAAAATTTAAAATCTCTAAAAGATTCTTGTGTACCCGGTCCGGATGGTGTCCCCCCTATTATCTTAAAGCAGTGTGCAAACTCTCTCAAAGTTCCTCTCACGAAGCTTTTTAATAAGTCTTTATTACTTGGTTATGTCCCTAATATATGGAAAGAATCTTATATTATGCCATTGTTTAAATCTGGTAGTAGACACGTGGTGTCCAATTATAGAGGCATTGCAATGCTTAGCGCAATCCCGTTCTACTGTTACTAATTTACTAGAGTTAACAACATTCGTTAACGATGGTTTTAGACAGGGAAGACAGACTGATGTGATATACACAGATTTCAGTAAAGCGTTTGATAAAGTCAATCATAGCCTTCTATTAATGAAACTTTCTAAAATTGGTTTTTGTCCATCCTTAATTAACTGGATAAAGTCTTATTTAAGTGGTCGTGTTCAGAAAGTCAAGTTAGGAGATACAATTTCTATGCGAATTAATGTAACTTCGGGTGTCCCCCAGGGAAGTCATCTTGGTCCAGTTCTTTTTTGTTTATATATAAATGATTTGCCATCAATCATTACTCATTCTCATATTTTAATGTATGTGTAATGTATTTTAATGTATGTGATGATGTAAAAATTTTTCATACGTTCGACGATCCTTTGGAACTGACTCTGTTACAATCTGATTTGGATGTCTTCAGTAAATGGTGTGATGTTCATGCAATTGAACATACTTAAGTGCAAACATATGTCCTTCTATAGACGTAAACGTTTGGATTCAAGTTATTATATAAATGAAAAGGAACTTGTGTGTGTTCACCAATTTCTTGATCTAGGTATACTTCTAGATGCAAGATTGAACTTTAAGCAACATATTTTGATGATGATAAACAAAGCGTGTAGTTCTCTGGGTTTTATGAAAAGATGGGCTAAGAAATTTTCTGACCATTCCATTTCGAAAAAAATATATATCTCTCTAGTTCGAAGTACGCTAGAATATGGATCCGTGGTTTGGGACCCTGTATATAATATCTACTCGAATAAAATAGAAGCAGTTCAGAAGCAGTTTCTTCTCTTTTGTCTGCGAAGCAATGGCTGGACTTAAGATAAGATAAGTCCCCTCATATAAAGATACGCTTGCCATCGTTAAACTACCTACATTAAGCAGTCGAAGAAAAATGTTAAATGTAACCTTTATCATGAAAATTTAAAGGGTACGATTATCTCGGAATTAATTTTAAGTCGTATGGCTATTCAATACTTTCAGAGAGACTATGCTAACCATGACTCTCTTCGTCTTCTCTTTTATGATTTCAACAAGTACTACCACCTTATTGATCTTTCAGAAAATAGATGCTTTTTAAAGCGTAAAATTATACTATATTTGAATGAATTAATTATGTTATCAATAAATCTAGAATTTGTAAATATGTATCCATAACGTTTATATTTTAGTCTGTAAGGATATTGTAATCTATAGACTATAGAAAATAAAAAAAAAATAAAAATAAACAAAAAGTTTAAAGTCGATATCTTGTTTCGTTCTGAAGTGCGTGATTTCAACAGACGGACGGACGGACATGCTTAGATCGACTCAGAATTTCACCACGACCCGGAATATATATACTTTATGGGGTCTTAGAGCAATATTTCGATATGTTACCTCCATCCTATGGTGGAGGGTATACAAATCATAATATGGTTGAATTAATATAACATAAATTTATCATTTCCCAATATACTAAAATGCATTTTAGATCGAAAATGAAATTACGCGACATCATTTCTACGAAGAATAACTGTCTAGGGTTAAAGACAATTTCATTAATTTTGAAGAATGTATCAGAATTATGTACAAAAGGAACGATACATCCAAATGAATTTTGCCCAGGACCACTGTTCATTTGATTACACTATAATAGCATCTTTGATAAATTTCTTTAAAAATGTTTGTAGCCAAGTGTATTTTGTTTCCTTTGCCCAACGTTATTGTCATTTGGCCAATTTCGTTTAAGCCCAGTGCATGTTTTGCCAAAATTGTAAACAAATTTATTTTATGTTACAAAAATTTGAATGAAATACTTGAATATATGATGTAGGAGATATCGGTCACTTATTGACTACACGAATATAGTGAATGAGTGATTCATCGCTTAGCATTTGATAATGCATAGAACCACCAAATGGAACATTGGAAAATTCCAAACAAAAACAAAATATCTACACAGCTTATTCTAATCATTGGGTTTATCTTAAGAAATAACTTTAAAGTATAATTGAAAAAAATTAACAATTATTTTTGTTTAAAGACAAATGATTAATTCTAAATACCAAGGTCGATGTTAACGAAAATTTATAGTTCAATTTTATAAATCTAATTGGTAAAGATATCAGGCACAGGTAAAACATTGGTGTATGGAAAATTTTGTGGGTAGAATGCGTTGAAAACTATAAAGAAAAATGTCTTACATGAACTTTGAAGAAAACAATATAAACAAAAGTTCTTTAAATTAGTGAATATAACATATTTACAATACACCAAGAAGAGAATTGACTTATTGTTATCTGTTAACGCTAAGTCTGTAATGAAGTTGTTCGAGTTAGGGACGATTCATATTATTATTATTTTTTTGTTAAACGATTCGTTTACATCTAAGCTGATAATACATACGACCGTAAATTGGGCCAAGCCGAATCTGTCATCTACACTGAAAAAATATTGTCGTGAGGTCAAAGATTTCATGTCTTTAAAATACGAATGCAAATTTTGCTTAGCATAGAAGAAGCATTTCTCTAATATAAAGTTTTTTCCTTGTCCAAAAGTCGATAAACATTTCAATGAAGTCGTATTGTCCTTATAATTAAGTGATTTCACTTAAAAATGGGTATCATAACATGAAAGAAAAAATGTTTGGGCTAAGGTCAACTTGACTTTAATAATTCAGAAAAATTCTTTAAATTTGTTGTCTTTTTGCATCTAGACTACAAAGCAAAAAATCGTTCAAATATAGGACGTGTTTTCCAACACTTTATTTTAAAGACATTTTTACTTGAAACATAGCATAATTTTTACTGGTCGAGTCTTAATTTGGAAAATAAAGTTGTTCTTAAGAAGAAAAAACTGATAAAGCGCAAAATTGCTTCCTTGAAGCAAGTACACAAAATCCAAATTTAAAAGAGAATTGTGTCTTAAAAGTATCTTTACTTGTATTCTACGCTTCTTTGGCCTGGAATCAATACCAAAATTTTTAAAGTAAAGGCAAAATCTTTGGAAACGGGAATGCTTTTTTTTTAGTTTACAATCGAAATGTTTTTTATGGTAACACTTGTCTTAGACCATATGGAGGTAGATTAAATGCCTATATAAGTCATTTGAGTCCTTGAACAGTTTATACAGAGGAGTCTATAAATAATTATGTTTGTTTCTTTTGTAACTTTGGTAAAAAATATGTTGCATATTTTACACATTGCCCCCCTAAATTGAAAATTTTTGTTCGATTGGAAAATTCGGTGCAGCCTACCCAAAATGTGCACGTTCGATTGACGTGGTGTTACCCATCGCAAGAGCAAAAGTGTAACCCATTCTACACCGTAACTGGTCTACGGTGCAGATGGTTACACTTTCAATCAGATGTGGAAGACGCTTTTATTCTTCGACCTAAATAATAGCGTTGTTGCAAATACAAAAGAAAGTGCATGACACGTGTATTATGGTTGCTTTTCAATTTATTCAACAACTTCTCCGCGACAACAAAATTCGATATTAAATATTTTTAATATAATAGCAAAATGCAAAAAGCAAATCCATTTTTTTTGCCAACACCATTGTAGATGCGCTATTGGAGAGTAGTTCTTTTGACGACGATAAAGAAGTTACAATATCATTGCTTGGGCGAAATGACCAACGGCGAGTTAAAAACTTTGTTGAGGATGTAATTAATTTATGCTCTGAAGTAGAAGTAAGATCATTAAAAATATATAAAATCAAAAGTTTTAACAATTTCCTTAGTTGAAGAATAATTTGCGTGTTAGTCGAGATTCCAATAATAGTTGTTAATAATAATCGAAATATTTCCGCCAAATTTCTTTTCTTTTGATTTTATACCATTGTTGCACCTTTTTTCACACGCAAACGGTGTTGTCATTGCAAGGGGTTTCGGCAACACTGTGGTAACCAGGGCTGTGGAGTCGAGCCAATTTTGCTCGACTCCGACTCCAGCATTTTTCATCAGCTCGACTCCGACTCCGGAGTCGACTCCTGGTAATATAACTAAATCTCATTATAATACCACTAATTGGTGGTTCTATTGTGGGGGTACCGTAAATGGATCGATATAAAGTATCGTATTTATTTATGTTATGTGGGCAAAAAAAGGTCTTAATTTCACATTAGATGCCAATTGAACTCTATATTTCAAATGTAGGGCAATGTTTAATAAATAAAATAATGGTATAAATACCCATCATAATATGAGACGATACCAACAGTAGATGTATTTGTGGACCAAAATTATTGATACTATCTCAAATCCTTTAAATTTGTTGCGAGTTATATAAAGGTTTATATTCCCATATGCATGAATTTGAATCTGAATCGATTTAGACAAAATTGTATATACTTCTACAAAATCTATGTACTCAATAATAATCTAACTTTATGAGATGTAATACAATTTTAACAAAAAATAAAAGTGCAAGGAAAGTCTAAGGTCGGACGGGCCGATTATAATATACTCTGCACAACTTTGTATTTAGATTTACATTTTGATAAAATCTCAAATCAGACAATTTCGCAAAAATACATTTATGATTCATTCATTGAAAAATTTGTCTCATTTCTAAAAGTTTTCGACTTAGCAGTGACCATACAATTTTGGAAAAATTTTTGTCTAGTAAATAAAATTTTGACTAACTTTTCTATAGAAATAAAATTTTGGCAAAATTTTCTATAGAAATCAAATTCTGACCAAATATATAGAAATAAAATTTAGAACAAAATTTTTATAGAAATAAAATTTTGCAAAATTTTTTATAGAAATAAAAGTTTGAACAAATTATCAATAGAAATACGATTTAAAAAAAAATTGTGTAGCAAACGAAATTTTGCAAAATTTTATTTCTATAGAATATATATTCTGTAGAAACAAAATTTTGACTCAATTTTCTATAGAAATAAAATGTTGACTAAATTTTCTATAGAAAAACAATATTTCTATAGTAATAAACTTTTGAAAAAAAAAATTGCTATAGAAATAAAATTTTGACAAAACTTTTTATAGAAATAACATTTTGACAAAATTTTCTATAAAAAACAACTTTGAAAAAATTTTCTGTCAATATTCCACATATATATAGGGCCTTAAAATAAAATTAAAAAATATAATTTCGATTGTTTGAAATATTTCAAATAAATTGATATGGGCATTAAAATGGATCGATCCAGCCCATCTGCAAGTCTAACATTCTAGGATAGCCGTAATTGGAAGTTGATTTTCATTTACAATCATGCTGTACATTGATCGAATGAATAACGCAATGGAAACTAATTTGCGTAAAAACTTGTTTAGTTACAAAATGTGAAGTGTTTTAAAAAATTTGGTTTAGCCGGAGTCGGAGTCGAGCAAAATTTTTACGACTCCGACTCCGGCTCCACAGCCCTGGTGGTAACACCATAAAATGTTGTACCATTTGTATGAAACACTTTTTTCCCAAACGAAATCACCATTAGAATGATTTTTACAGACGGGCGGACATAGCTGCTTGACTTAGAATTTCACGGAACCATTGCAGAATATATATAATTTGTGCACTGAAAAACAAAATATTATCGTGAGGCCAAAGATGTTATTTCCTCAAAATAAGATTCCAAAATTGATACAGTTTTCAATGAAGTCGTTTTGTCCTTATAGTTAAGTGATTCTACTTAAAGTAGTAAAATCAACTTGTCTTTAATAATTCTGCAAAATTTTTCAAAATCAAAAATATCGTCTTTAAATTTTTTGACCTTTGTATCTTCTAAAGCTAAAAGGCATTGAAAACTAGGAAATGTCTTTAAACACATTATTTTAAAATGCATTTCTTACTTGAATCATAGCATAATTTGTCTTCAAATTTGCTGAACTTTTGTATCTCTACAACAAAGCAAATAAGCTTTTAAAAATATGCGATTTTTTTCTACTTGAAGTCGAGTCTGAATTTGGAAATTTAAGTTGTCATTAACATGTTTTAAAGGACTTTGATAGCACACGCTCACAAAAAATCGCTTCTGTAACATATACTCCCAAACATATTTTGCTTCACGCATATACATTTTTGGGTATTGCCCAAACATTTATATGTTTGATCTCTTCCAATATATAATATGTTTGAAAGCATATTGGTCTAAACACTATATGTTTGGGTAGTCTAAGTTCCAAACATTTTGTATTTTTGCATCCAAATTCAATAATGTTGTCTTCCAAAAAACAATATGTTATTATATGAACATATAATATGTTTGGAAGCATTTTGCACCCAAAACTATTATATGCTTAAAAACAATTCTCAAAATTTTATTTATTTATTTATTTATTTACAATCATAATGAATTATGAAAATAAACAGGTAATATAGGTGCTAACAACATAGGTTTTCGACCTGAATGCTCAAAATTTTGTTTCTGCCCAACTGTATATTCCCCCACATCTTTCTCACTTCCACGAGATTTTTTAGTTCTTAGCACCTTTTTTTGTAATACAAACATTGTAGAAGAAATTATTCAATTGTATGATTTTTTTTATTTTAATTTTACCTTTTGCCGGACGGGGATTCGAATAGCGGACCACACAGTTTGTAAGGATCAAAGAAGTAGCTGATCAATTGCCCAAGGAAAAATAAAATGTTAATTTTGTAATAACAAGCAACAACCACCAACTTAATTCAATATCGCTCCCTGTTAAATAGCGCTCCAAGCTACTAAATACATATATGTTTATAGGCTATTTCTAAATTAATATATGTTTGCATCCAAGCATATTATATTTACAAACATTTTATGTCCCAAACATAATATGTTCTAACATATTAACATATATGTCCCAAACATGTTATGCTATTTTATGAACATTATATGCTTGCACTCAAAAATATTGTGTTTAAAAATTTGTGTTCCAAACATATAATGTTTATAGCCAAACATATGAGAAACAGTCTTTTTCATCCGTGCACATGAAGAAAAAAGCTGAAAAAAAATAATTAAAATTTATTTCCTAAAATCAAATACTCAAAATTGAAATTTGAATGATTTTTGTGTCGTAAATGCACAGTTACTTGAATTCTCCGCTTCTTTTGGTAGGAATCAATACCTAATCATTAATGTAAAGACAAAATCTTTTTTCAGTGTAGAACTTTTAAAAAATTGTGCATTTCGTGCTTAATTAAGCAACGAAAGGTTGTGCGTGAGCGTGAATCGAGAAAATAATCTCTTGGTGAGTGTGCGTGAGAACGGAAAAATACGTCGACGAAAATAATCCCCCCACGAACATAATAATGTTCACGAGTTGAATTCGCTTGTAATTTTAGTGACCCCTATGAGAGTTTAATACCTATTCAGAGTTTAATACCGTTCTCGATTTTAATCATACTCGCGCTTGCTGTCAGGTCTTTCTTATAAATTTTTCATACAATTCTACGTGCAAAAAGTGAACCCTATATGGCACTAAAACCGTATTCGAATTTCTCAATATTTGTAGATTTTATCAATAGTGCGCCCATCATGAACTTCGTATGGTATTAACAACATGTTTGCAATTTTTAACTCCAATTGTTTCCTTCAAACTTCGATATTTTCTTTAACAAGTGAAAAAAAAAAATAATTATTTCTAATAAATTTTCTGGAATTTGTCGAAAAATATTTAATTATCTTAGGGAAATGCGTGTGATATAAATTTTCTAAAATTAACCCAAATTTTCAAAAATTCTTCTTTAAAAAAACGGGTACTTATTCTTGACATGTCTCTGCAGCAAAAGGCTCTTAAACTAATGGCGATTTCGATTGGGAAAAAGGGTGCAACATTCTCGAAATTGATTGCCACATATGAAGGACACTGTCATAAATTTTGGTTCATGTGTCCCTCAAAATGTTATGAATTAATAATAACTTTGGAATGACACTACCATTTGGGCGAAAATACAATGAGGGAAAAAGTAGTGTAACACCAAGGCAACATATTTTTTGCGAAACGAAAACGCCCTAAGCTAATCTTACCAAATATATATTGTCATACCATGAATGATGGATTATGCAAAATTTAGAAATCTTCTCTCTAAAACGTATTTAATAATTTATTTTAGTCAAAATAGGGAATTTGTATTGATTGGTGGAATATTAGGCTTTCATTTATTTTTTTCTTTAAGACAGTTTTTAAAATATCGACATCTCTCTTTAGCCCAGTATTTACTTCCTCCTACACATTATTGAGAAAAATATCTTAACTTTCAAAATACAAGATAAGAAATATCGATCAGACATCCACTTAAATAAATATCCCACAATAATGACTCAGAGTTTGTCAAAATCTAAATTTGCAACGCAAGAAAAAAACTCACCCGAACAGCAATAACACAGCACACAATCACCCGAAAAATATGAACTTTAACGCATGAAAAATTCGACGACGAACTTAAGAAACAACGCTTTCGTCTAGTTGTCAAATTTTTCGGCAACTTATTTCAATCATTGTAACGATTTTTTTATTTCGCTTGTTGCGGCTCAGTTTCCATACGATAGTGATTTCTTTACTACACACATGTGCCATAAATACTATGCAACCGAACACTTAAAAGCATTGACGACTATGATGATGGCGACGGACAACTGTCGCACAGTGTTGAGCATCACAAAGAACCAAATAAAATCGAAAATTACAGTTGCAAGGATGAAAGACCAAAATTACCGGTAGCCATTTTAAGGAAATATTCACAAGATTGTAAAAGTTCTAGAAAAAAATGGTACTAAAAGTACATTTTAAAATTATGTGTATATGGGTATGAGCCCTATTATAAAGGGTGATTTGTTAAGAGCTTGATAACTTTTTTTAAAAAAAAAACGCATAAAATTTGCAAAATCTCATCGGTTCTTTATTTGAAACGTTAGATTGGTCCATGACATTTACTTTTTGAAGATAATTTCATTTAAATGTTGACCGCGGCTGCGTCTTAGGTGGTCCATTCGGAAAGTCCAATTTTGGGCAACTTTTTCGAGCATTTCGGCCGGAATAGCCCGAATTTCTTCGGAAATGTTGTCTTCCAAAGCTGGAATAGTTGCTGGCTTATTTCTGTAGACTTTAGACTTGACGTAGCCCCACAAAAAATAGTCTAAAGGCGTCAAATCGCATGATCTTGGTGGCCAACTTACCGGTCCATTTCTTGAGATGAATTGTTCTCCGAAGTTTTCCCTCAAAATGGCCATAGAATCGCGAGTTGTGTGGCATGTAGCGCCATCTTGTTGAAACCACATGTCAACCAAGTTCAGTTCTTCCATTTTTGGCAACAAAAAGTTTGTTAGCATCGAACGATAGCGATCGCCATTCACCGTAACGTTGCGTCCAACAGCATCTTTGAAAAAATACGGTCCAATGATTCCACCAGCGTACAAACCACACCAAACAGTGCATTTTTCGGGATGCATGGGCAGTTCTTGAACGGCTTCTGGTTGCTCTTCACTCCAAATGCGGCAATTTTGCTTATTTACGTAGCCATTTAACCAGAAATGAGCCTCATCGCTGAACAAAATTTGTCGATAAAAAAGCGGATTTTCTGCCAACTTTTCTAGGGCCCATTCACTGAAAATTCGACGTTGTGGCAGATCGTAAGTCTATTCATGATGAAATGTCAAAGCATACTGACCATCTTCCTCTTTGACACCATGTCTGAAATCGCACGTGATCTGTCAAATACTAATGCATGAAAATCCTAACCTCAAAAGAATCACCCTTTACTCTCCACAATAGGATGGGGGTATATTAACTTTGTCATTCCGTTTGTAACACATCGAAATATTGCTCTAAGACCCTATAAAGTATTTATATTCTGGGTCGTGGTGAAATTCTGAGTCGATCTGAGCATGTCCGTCCGTCCGTCCGTCTGTCCGGCTGTCCGTCCGTCTGTGGAAATCACGCTAACTTCCGAACGAAACAAGCTATCGACTTGAAACTTGGCACAAGTAGTTGCTATTGATGTAGGTCGGATGGTATTGAAAATCGGCCATATCGGACCACGTTTACGTATAGCCCCCATATAAACCGATCCCCAAATTTGGCTTGGGGAGCCTCCCGGAGCAGCAAAATTCATCCGATCCGGTTGAAATTTGGTACCTGATGTTAGTATACGGCCTCTAACAACCATGCAAAAATTGGTCCATATCGGTCCATAATTATATATAGCTCCCATATAAACCGATCCCCAGATTTGACCTCCGGAGCCTCTTGGAGGGGAAAAATTCATCCGATCCGGTTGAAATATGGTACCTGATGTTAGTATAAGGTCTCTAACAACCATGCAAAAATTGGTCCATATCGGTCCATAATTATATATAGCCCCCATATAAACCGATCCCCAGATTTGACCTCCGGAGCCTCTTGGAGGGGCAAAACTCATCCGATCCTGTTGAAATTTGGTATCTGATGTTAGTATACGGCCTCTAACAACCATGCAAAAATTGGTCCATATTGGTTCATAATTATATATAGCTCCCATATAAACCGATCCCCAGATTTGAACTCCGGAGCCTCTTGGAGGAGCAAAATTCATCCGATCCAATTGAAATTTAGTACGTGGTGTTAGTATATAGTCTCTAAAAACCATGCAAAAATTGGTCCATATCGGTTCATAATTATATATAGCTCCCATATAAACCGATCCCCAGATTTGACCTCAGGAGCCTCTTGGAGGAGCGAAATTCATCCGATCCAGTTGAAATTTGGTACATGGTGTTAGTATATGGTATCTAACAACCATGCAAAAATTTGTCCATATCGGTCCATAATTATATATAGCAAAAGTCATCCGATGCGGTTGAAATTTGGTAACTTTTGTCAATATATGACCTCTAACAGCCATGTAAAAATTGGTCAATATCGGTCTTTAGTTATATATAGCCGATGACTTATTACACAAAAATTGGTCCATATCGCCAAAAATAATCTACCAAAACTTTATTTCCATAGAAAATTTTGTCAAATTTTATTACTATAGAAAGTTGTGTCAAAATTTCATTTCTATAGAAAGTTTTGTCAAACGTTTATTTCTATAGAAATGTTTGTCAAAATATTATTTCCATAGAAAGTTTTGTCAAAATTTTATTTTTATAGAAAATTTTGTAAAAAAATTATTTCTGTAGAAAATTTTGTCAACATTTTATTTCTATACAAAATTTTGTCAACATTTTACTTCCAAAGAAAATTTTGTCAACATTTTATTTCTATAGAAAATTTTGTCAAGTTTTTATTTCTATAGAAAATTTTGTCAAAATTTTATTTCTATAGAAAATTTTGTCAAGTTTTCATTTCGATAGAAAATTTTGTCAAACTATATTATATACGTATTTAATCGGCCTTTTTTTGTTTAATATATACCCCGTATGGGCTAACTTACAATTTAGAAGACAGTGTTAAAAAGTTTTACGATTCCTTGCCATCGGCAAGTGTTATCGCAACCCAAGTAATTCGATTGTGGATGACAGCCTTTAGTAGAAGTTCCTACGCAATCCATGGTGGAGGGTACATAAGATTCGGCCTGGCCGAACTTACGGTCGTATTAGTTTAATATATACCACGTATGGACTATGTGGTATATATTACGGTGTTAGGGAGTTTTAAGATACCTTACCATCGGCAAGTGTTACCGCAACCCAAGTAATTCGATTGTGGATGACAGTCTTCAGTAGAAGTTTCTACGCAATCCATGGTGGAAGGTTCGGCCTGGCCGAACCGTATATACTTGTTTATACCCTAAACCACATAGTGGTCAGGGTATAATAAGTTGGATCGGCCAAAAAATGTGCCTACAAGAAATATTGATTTTAGACCCCATAAAATGTATACCGATCGACTCAGAATCACCTCTTTAGTCGATCTAGGGCTTGGTGTCCGTCCGTCTGTCCATGTATTTGTTGTTCACAGGATTCCGGTCGGAATTATTAACCGATTTTGATGAAATTTAGTACAGGGGGTTGTTTGGACACACCGTGGTGCAATGGTTAGCATGCCCGCCTTGCATACACAAGGTCGTGGGTTCGATTCCTGCTTCGACCGAACACCAAAAAGTTTTTCAGCGGTGGATTGTCCCACCTCAGAAATGCTGGTGACATTTCTGAGGGGTTTCAAAACTTCTCTAAGTGGTTTCACTGCAATGTGAAACGCCGTTCGGACTCGGCTATAAAAAGGAGGTCCCTTGTCATTGAGTTTAACATGGAATCGGGCAGCACTCAGTGATAAGAGAGAAGTTCACCAATGTGGTATTACAATGGACTGAATAGTCTAAGTGAGCCTGATACATCTGGCTGCCACCTACCCTAACCTAACCTAACCTTGTTTGGACACAAGGACGAACGCTATTGAATTTGGAAGAAATTGGATCAAATTTAGATATATCTCCCATATATATGTATCGCCCGATTTCGACAAATGGAGTCACGTTGCGATTTTTTTCAAACGAATCGTCACCAAATTTGGAAAAAGCTAATCTTTTCTATCGCCCTTCAAGTCTGCAAAATTTCATCCAAATCGGTTCAGATTTAGATATAGCTCTCATATATATGTATCGCCCGATTTTTCTAAATATGGCCATAAAACCCTTATTTATCAACCGATCTTACTCAAATTTGGCTAAATGTAGTCTTTTATAGCACTAACTATATGTGCAAAAAATCATCGAAATCGGTTCAGATTTAGATATAGCTCCCATATATATGTATAGCCTGATTTTCTCAAATTTGGCCATAGAACCCTTATTTTTCAACAGATCTTACTAAAAGTTGGCTAGATCTAGTCCTCTATAGTACTAACTATATGTGCAAAATTTCATCGAAATCGGTTCAGATGTAGATATAGCTCCCATATATGTATAACCCGATTTTGAAAAATTCGCCCCTAATAACTTTATGTTTGACCATACAGGCCTCATTTCTTAACTGATCTTACTCAAATCTTGCACAAGGTAACCTTTTGTGGTATTAATCAAACCAAGCGAAATATTATGCAAATTGGTTCAGATTTATATATAGCTTCCATATATATGCATCGCTCGATTTTCCCAAATTTGGCCATAAAGGGTGATACGGTCAAAATTTGGTCAACATAAACTTGACGTATTTCTTTCAGTTTTGCATTTAAAAACCTTGAGCACCCCTCATTTTGAAGGTGTGTGAGTGTAGAATGTTGCTCCTATTTTGATTTTGGAATTTACTCTTCAGTTGTCAAAATGCCGTCCAAGCAAGAAGAGCAGCGTATCAAAATTTTGCTCGCGCATCGCGAAAATGCGAGCTACTCGCACGCAAAGCTGGCAAAATCGCTAAAAGTTGCCAACTCAACTATTACAAATGTAATTAAAGTGTTTGGGGAACGTTTGTCGACAGCCAGGAAGTGTGGATCGGGGGAAATCGAAAACCGGAAGCCGCTGAGATGACAAAGAGAGTTGCCGGTAGTTTCAAGCGAAACCCTAACCTCTCTCTCCGAGATGCCGCAAATAAGCTGGGTGTATCGTCTACAACCGTGCATCGAGCCAAACAACGAGCCGGACTATCGACTTACAAGAAGGTAGTGACTCCAAATCGCGATGATAAACAAAATACGACGGCCAAAGCGCGATCCCGGAAGCTGTACACGACGATGCTGACGAAGTTTGACTGCGTGGTAATGGACGACGAAACCTACGTCAAAGCCGACTACAAGCAACTTCCGGGACAGGAGTTTTATACCGCAAAAGGAAGGGGAAAGGTAGCAGATATTTTCAAGCACATAAAACTGTCAAAGTTCGCAAAGAAATATCTGGTTTGGCAAGCCATCTGTACCTGTGGCTTGAAAAGCAGCATTTTCATAGCTTCCGGGACTGTCAACCAAGAAATTTACGTGAAAGAGTGTTTGAATAAACGTCTGCTGCCTTTCCAGAAGAAACACGGTTGTTCCGTACTGTTTTGGCCGGATTTGGCATCTTGCCATTACGGTAAAAAGGCCATGGAGTGGACGCCAGAGCTCCGCCCAATTGAGAAATACTGGGCTATTGTCAAGCGGAACCTAAAGAAGACCAAAAAAACTGCTAAGGACGAGCAGCAGTTCAAGGCAAACTGGCTTTTTGCGGCGAAGAAGGTGGACAAGGTGGCTGTACAAAATCTGATGGCAGGTGTCAAGCGTGAGGCCTGGCAATTCGGATTTGGAAAAGCGAAAGCCTAACTGAATATTTTTCCTGAATTTTATACTAATTGAACTTGAAAAAGAAATTTAATTTGATTTTTTAAATAAAGGATTTCACCGATTTACACGCGTTTTCCCTTGGCCAAATTTTGACCGTATCACCCTTTAGTACTCTTATTTATTAACCAATTTTACTCAAATTTCAAATTTTGATGTACTAGCCGATCGTACTTATTCGTACTTGTAGCTCTTACATAAGAATATTGCTCGATTTTTACAAATTTGTATTTATTACCCACACTAATTTAACGATTGTCTCTTTTTTAATAATGGGTTCAATATTAGTGGCATACTAAATCCGTAGGTGCAATATCAACACAGCCAGTGTTGCTAGAAGTAGCGGAAATTCCCTATTTGTAATGATTTTTACATTTTGGTGGCTCTAGAGGAGGAAATTAGAAGCCGGCAAAGCTTGATCTTTAACAATGTGTGTAAACTTTATTCCTGTAGAAAATTTTGTCAACATTTTATTTTTACAGAACATTTTGTCAAAATTGTATTTCTATAGAAATTTTTTTCAAAATATTATTTCTATAAAAAATTTTCTCAAAATTTTATTTCTGTGGAATTTTGTCTCAAAATTTTATTTCTGTAAAAAAATTTCTCACAAAAATTTGTTTATAGAAACTATTTCCAAAATTTTATTTTTCTAAAGATTTAACAAAAAAGATTACTAAGTTGGGTAGAATTCTACCAACTGTGGCAACCGTGGTCGTAATACAAATTTATATTCTAAGTTATATACGTTGCATATTCATCTTTTAAGATAATAAAGTACTTAGAACCATTTTTGTTTTGTACATTTTTTTAAATTTAACGAAAAATATAGTAGGGAAAATTGTTTGGGAATGTATAGGAAAGTAAGGAACTTTTTTTGTCCTTGTAGGGTAAACCGAACATTTTCCCTGGTAACATTGACTATGAGCTATAGTCAGATTGACACAAAGCACCCATAGACATGTATGTTACCCCACAAATGCTTATGATTACTAATTCTGTAATGGTGGTTTAGGGTATGATATAGTCGTCCCCGCCCGACTTTCTACTTTACTTACTTGTTTTATTTATATTTTTAGGGAAAAACTCTTAAAAATTTGTAAGAGTTCTATAAAACTATTTTTGACTTTTTGATTTGGAAAGGGTAGAGTACGTAGAAGAAATGAAAATTATTCATATATGAGAAGAAGAGAGTGGAAATTTTTTGATATTTTGGTCAGTTTTAAGGATAAATTCACAATTTTGTAATATTTCTAGAAAAATATTTTAAACTTCCGATCACTGATTTGGGAAGATGAAAATGTGTAAAATAATTGCAAATTATGCGTATATGGGCATGAGGGTGCCAATTTTTTGTAATTTGCCATTTTAAACATTTTTAAAACCTGCGAGCGCAGAGTATTTTTATTCCCTCAACCACAGGATGAGGTTTTGTTGGTTATTCTGCTTGTAATACATCGAAATATTGGTCTCAGACTCCCTTAAGTATATATGTTCTGGGTCGTGGTCAAATTATGAGTCGATCTAGCGATGCACAGTGGTTTCGAATCGCTTTTTTTGGAAATAATTCTGCAAATTTTGAACGGATAAAGATATCAACAAAATGTTTTCTATGTATGAAAGCTGAGGTGTTTTCCTCTAAGTTTGTGGGATCCCTATTCGATCCACGTGCTGACCTTTAGGCGTTGAAAGATGGTCACCTCGGGTGTATGAAATTTTGATTCAGCTGTCAACTCCGCAATTTTGATCGGATTTTTTCTTTGGTGGATAGAATATGGGCCCCGCAACTCATTTTTTTTTTGGCAAAATTTTAGCAAAGTGGGGTCAGTATTTTGAACCTAGAAGTTCCGTTTTACTCCGAGACCACAGTTTTACTCCGATTTACTTGAAATTTTGCACAGAAAGCATAATTAGCATTCTAGGTGAAATCAGTTCAGATTTAGATATAGCCCCATATATATTGTAACGTGGTTTTCTTCGTGGGCTGGGGTAGGCCAGTGGCCGTCCAGGATTAACTTTTAAGGATCCACAAACCTTAAATAATAACACACTACTTCTTTTCCGGATTTTATTAACGACTATTATCTATATAAAATACAGTTTTGGGTAAGGGCAATGAGTGGGCTGAATGACCGGCGACGACTTGTGGGACTTCGATTATGAAATGTAGGCTGAGTTGGGTCGGACGATGACTCGGGCAGTGCTGGTTGACGAGTGGGCGATGTTGTTTGATGATGAAACGGTGTCGGTGAATTGACTGGATACGATGATGAACGGTGTCGGTGAATTGACTGGATACGATAATGGACGGTGTCGGTGAATTGACTGGATACGATGATGAACGGTGTCGGTGATAGGACGGGGTGATATCAACTGGTGACGACGGTGGATAGTACAGCGTTGACGATGGGGTCGGGCCGATGGTGTTCGTATACGGGGCTGATGATGGTGTCGGCCGACGGTGTTCGTGTGTGGTGATGACGGTGGGGTCGGACCAACGTGTTCGTGTGAGGTGATGACGATGGTATTGGACCGACGGTGCCGGGCCGACAGGTGTTCGTAGACTGGGATGACGATGATGTCGGTTCCGTCCCTGGGATTCGGCTATACTAGCCCAAGATTGAAACGGACGAAGCGCGGAAGCAGCCGAACTGCTGAAGTGACCAAATCGCGGAAGTGGACGGACCGCGGAAGCAGCCGAAGTGCTGAAGCGAACGGATCGCGGAAGCGGACGAACCGCTGAAGCAGCCGAACTACTGAAGCGAACGAATCGCTGAAGCGGACGGACCGCGGAAGCAGCCGAACTGCTGAAGCGAACGAATCGCGGAAGCGGACGAACCGCTGAAGCGAACGGACCGCGGAAGCGGACGAACTGTCGAACTGCTGAAGCGAACGAATCTCGGAAGCGGACGAACCGCGTTGGGTGGGTGCTAGTATAGCCGGGTAGGAAAAAGGGTAGGGGAGAAGGCGGTGGGGGGGTGTTAACCTACTACACTGTTAGGATGCGAACGAATCGCGTTGGGAAATCGGTTCTGATCTCGGAAGTTCGGCAGCGGTCGCCATTCGCTTTAATATTCTTCAAGCTTCGGGTGATTCATGCCAGTGTCTCCAAAAACCCACAGTCTTAAGTCGATGGTACTCTCGACCAAACGAGAATTACCCACATATACCCCACTTATGTTGGGTGCTGGAAATCGCTTTACCCCTATGATATTTGTACTTTCCTCAACTAAATGAGTCTTTGGGCACAGTAGTGGGTAGTTAAATATGCGTATAGTAAACAGTGACGCAGAGCAAATAGGTAGGTACAGGGCGCAAAGAGAGACCAAATCTAACCAAAATAATAATAATCCATAGAATAAAGTATGTACGAGCAATTGGCTCCAGATTGCTCCAGAAGCCAAATTTTTTTTCTAATTTGCTTCAAATGTTGCACAAGAAGTATCGTTGATAGTATCGTCAAGAGTGCTGAGTTTGATTTAAATCGGTTCAGACTTAGGTATAGCCCCCATAAAAAAGTACATTTGCAGAAATGCATTATTTTACTCTATCCAGGAAAGGAAAAAATCGTCGAAATCGGATCAAAATTGCGGAGTTGACGGCAAGTTCTATCCAGGAAAGGAAAAAATAGTCGAAATCGGATCAAAATTGCGGAGTTGACGGCTAAAACAAAATTTCATACCCCCGAGGTGACCAACTTTCAACGCCTACAGGTCAACCCGTGGACCCACTAGGGATCCACAAATTTGCAAACTTAGAGGGAAACGCCTCAGCTTTCATACAAAGAAAACATTATGTTGATATCTTTATCAGTTCAAAAGTTGCAGAATTATTTCCAAAAAAGCGATTTGGAACCACTATGCGATATCCATCCGTTCCATAATTATATATAGCACCCATATAAACCGATCCCCAGACTGGGTTTGCGGAGCTTCTTTGAGGGGCAAATTTCATCTCATCCGGTTGAAATTTGGTACATGATGTCGATATATATCCTGTACCTACCATTCAAAAATTGGATTTCATTTCCGTAGCTTCCTGGAGGTGCAAATTTCATTCCTTTTTTAACCGATCCGTATATTTGGCTTTTGAAGTTTCATGGAAAAATAAATTGAAATTTGGCACTCCAATTACCGTGCGAAAATTGGTTCATAAAGGTTTATAATTTTTTATAGACCCATCTATATAAGTCGATCAAGAACCCAATTGGATTATAGAGATTTTTAATCGGTCTCCATATGGACTAAGACAATGTTAGGAAGTTATCAGATACCATGCCATCGGCAAGTTCTACAACAATCCAAGTAATTTGTTTCCTTATTAAAACTTTCTACGCAATCCATGGTGGAGGGTAAAAAAATGAAGGAAGATGATAACTTCCTGAATGGCGTATTTGTTCCCGGTCTTCTATGCATCCTGAATTCTCTTCTCAATAGTTTTTCCGATCACAAGAAAATATCACCAAAATATTTCCAATTAAAAAATTGATTGACGTTGAAGAAATTTTGAATTAATAAATTAATTGATACAATTAACTTTTTCAAGATTAAGTAATTTAAGTCAGTGATTGAAAATTTGAAATTTTTAATTAAAAAATTAATTGATAAAATTAAGTTTTTAATCAAACTCGAAAGACTGAGTCAGTTACAAACGTGATGAAAAAAAAAACAAAAAAAAAAAAAAAATTTAATTTAATTTAAACAATTTAATTAAATTAATTAAAATTAAGTTTTAAATTGTAAAAAATAATCAAACTAAAAAGTCAGTTAACAAAGTAATTGCAAATAGTTACGTTTTTATTTCAAAAAAACTAATTGGGTTTTGCAATCAATATCAATAAAATGTTTAATTGAATCAATTAAAAAATTAATTGAAATTTTCTAACCAAATCAATTAATTTTTTAATCAAATATTTTTTACGCCCAATTAAAACTGTGATTGATACTATCATTTTTCATCATTTGAAGACATTTCAATTAAAAAATTAATTGTAACAATTAACAACCTCGAAAAAATATTTTTTTTTAATTGTATCGACTTTTATCCCCACATAGACACCATTTGAATAATACTAGCAAATATTTTGTGGAAATTGTCATTATATTATCCCTACTGTGTTTTATAAACAGTAAAATTTATAAAATTCAAATTTATTGCAAAAGTTCCGTAAAACAGTGGATCTTTATATGAAAATTATGTCCATCTGTAGAAGAGCATTTTTGGATTTAATATAATGAAGAGTACCTTCCAATTTTTTTCCTGGATGATTAAAATCGTTTTCACCAAATATTTATGGAAATTGGCTTTCACCACAAGTTCATTGCAACACTGTGCCCAATGTGGCAACAACATCAATAACCAACAATATTGGCAACATTCGACATCAAATTGGTCTTAGAAACCATTAGTGCGTGCCACATTCACGAGTGCGAGAGTAACTGCTACGACGAATGCGAAAGCGGCAACAAGCAATCAATTAATTTTCAATGTTGCCAACATTTTCCCCGAATAACAAGAACAACAGCCAGGGCACAAACAACAAGAACAACAAAACGTAGCACTCTGGCAAAAAATAAAGATCAATGAAAAACTTGTGGCAGCAGCGGGTGTTGTCAATTTTAAAAGCAATTAAATTTAGCTTTTGCCACAACTGAGACGAGAGTCGTATGTCGACTCAAGACACTAACTAATGATAAGACGAGAAAACTGCATTTAATGAGCTCCATTTGGACGCCGTTGCTTTAATTCCTAGCCCTCCTAACGAGGTCTTTTTTCTCTTTACTACAGTTAAAGTCAGGCTTAAAAGAGTGGCGCTACCGTTAATGGAATATTATTGGTTTATTTGTTCTGTTTTTCTTCTGTGTATGTTTTTTTACCTTCGTCTCGTTAATTGTTTTAATATTTATGTATAATTTTAATGGTACAATATTTTCACGATTTCAACATTTTGAATGCAATGCTTTTAATGACAGTGATTTTCATTTAACAAGCAATGCCGATTATAATGAGGTATTAATGTCGAACATTGAATACCGTTTGCAATTTTTATGCAACTCATGGATTTTCAGAAGCAAACAGCAGCAATAATAATAAGCCGTCTAAATAGACAGAATGAATTGGTTTTTTGGGTGAGGTCGCACCTTGTCGGCTGTGTCAGGTACATTCAATTAAATAAATAAATATCGAAAAGAAAACAATTGCGATTATTGTTTTCCAAATTAAATTAAAATATTACAACGCAACTCCAGCGATTTTTTGAGAGAGAATGGCTTGAATCATTCTAGGATATAAAGCTGTTTCAGAAGATGAAAGGGGAAAAAACAAGCATATACGACCGTAAGTTCGACCAGGTCGAATCTTACGTACTCACCACCATGGATTGCGAAGAAACTACTACTAAAAACTGTCATCCACAATCGAATTATTTGGTTTGTGGTAATACTTACAAGAGGCTCCGGAGGTCAAATCTGGGGATCGGTTTATATGGGGGCTATATATAATTAAATATAAACCGATATGGTCCAATTTTTGCACAGTTATTAAATACCATATACTAACACCACGAAACGCTTCATAAGCCAAATCTGGGGGTCGGTTTATGTGGGGCTAAAAGTGGTCAATAACAACTAAATACTTGTGCCACTTTTCAAGTCGATGGCTTGATTCGTTCGGACGTTAGCGTGCGTTACACAAGCGGACAGACATCGCTAGATCGACTCACAAGCTCATCACGACAGAAATATATACTTTAGGGGGTCTCAGGCCTAAATATTTCGATGTGACAAAGTTAATATACCCCCATCCTATGGTGAAGGTTATACAAATGACAAATATTTCGAATTTGGGACGTTTGTTTACAACTTTGCAATATATTCTGATATACACGCAAAGAAAAAAAAACGTTTGGAAAACGTGTACCGAAAACGTTTTTCTTTTGTTAAAGTTTTTTGAATTGCTTCGAAAATTTTAAACTTTTATCACCAAAAAAATTCGTTTGTTACAAAATTTTTATTTTTTCAATAACAAAAGTTATTTTTGAAACAACAACACAGTCCATTTCGTTTATATCAAACTCTGTTCTTTTCTGACTTTAGTCTTTAATAAGACACATTTTACAGTTCAAAATTTAATATAGTACAATGTACTGTTGAACATTTTTTCGGAATCTTCCGAACATATCTGGAATATATGTAAAAAAAAAACAATAAAAAAAACGTTGGTCGAAGCAGGGATCGAACCCACGACCCTTGGCATGCAAGTCGGACGTAGCAACCACTGCTCCACGGTGCCAAACTAAATGTTTGTTTCTGTTATGCTATATAAATATAACTTATATGGATATTTATCTATTGATGACCATAACAGGTACATAGCTCAGTGGTTAGTGTGTTGGCTTACAAAGTGCATGGTCCGCGGTGCGATTCTCCGTCCAGGTGAAAGGTAAAAAAAATTTTAAAAATTTATAAAATCGTATAATTTCTTCTACATTGTTGGCATTACAGGAAAAGGTGTTAAGAACTAAAAAACTTCGTGGATGCGAGAAAGATGTGAGATGCAATTAGCAAGAAAACAATGTTTTTTTTTTGAGTTTGTCTTTATAAAATTGTTTTTACATCCTGAAAAAAATAAACGTTTATCACAAAAAGTATATAATTTTCTTCCAAATACACTTCCTTACAGCGAAAAGCAAATGAGAAACGAACTTTGTTTGTCTAAAATTTCGTTTGGGAGGAAAGAATTATTTTTTTGCGTGTACCCTCCATCATGGATTTACGTTTTTCTGAACCTCTAGCATGAGAAAACTTCATCAGAACCGTTTGAAATTTGGTACGTAGTGTCAGTATATGTTTATACCCTGTGCCACACTGTGGAACAGGGTATTATAAGTTAGTGGATATGTTTGCACTGTCCGTTCGTCTGTCTGTGAACACATTTTTATGATCAAAGTCTAGGTCGCAATTTAAGTACAATCGACTTCAAATTTGGCAGCAGTATGTGTTTTGGGTCAGAATAGAACCCTATTGATTTTGTAAGAAATCGGTTCAGTTTTAGATATAGCTCCCATATATACTTTCGCCCGATATGTACTAATATGGTCATAATTTCAGCCTGATGTGTTTTAATTTTGCACAAGGAGTGCAAGTGTCGTAAAGTGTGCCGAATTTGGTTGAAATCGGTTCTGATGTACATATAGCTTCTATGTATATATATATATATATATATATATATATATATATATATATATATATATATATATATATATATATATATATATATATATATATATATATATATATATATATATATATATATATATATATATATATATATATATATATATATATATATATATATATATATATATATATATATATATATATATATATATATATATATATATTTCTCCCGATATAGACTTATATGGACCAGAAGCCAGAGTTTTGCCCTGATATGCTTCAAATTTTGTACAGGGAGTAGAATTAATGTTCTCGATATACGTGCCAATTTTGATTGATTGAAATCGGTTCAGATTTAGATATAGCTCCAAATATAGCTTTCGTCCGATTTACCCTCCTATGACCTCATAGGTAAAAATTTTTAATCCGATTTAAGTGCATCTTTGCACAGGGAAATAGACTTAATATTACTGCTATGCATTTCAAATTTGTTTGAAATCGGTTCAGATTTATATATAGCTCCCATATATATCTTTCACCCGATATACATTTATATGGTCCAAGAAGTCTGAGTTTTACCCTGATATACTTTAAATTTTGTACAGGGAGTAGAATTAACGTTTTCGATATACATGCCAATTTTGGTTGAAATCGGTCCAGATTTAGATATATATCCCATATATATCTTTCGTCCGATTTACACTCATATGACTCCAGAGGTCAAATTTGTAATCCGATTTAAGTGAGGTTTTGCACATGGAGTAGAATTAACATTGTAGTTTTGCATGACAAATTTGGTTGAAATCGGTTCAGATTTAGATATACACGCAAAGAAAAAAACGTTTGGAAAACGTGTACCGAAAACGTTTTCTTTTGTTAGAGTTTTTTGAATTGCTTCGAAACTTTTAAACTTTAATCACCAAAAAAATTCATTTGTTACAACAATTTTTATTTTTTTAATAAAAAAAGTTATTTTTGAAACAATAACACAGTCCATTTCGTTTATATCAAACACTGTTCTTTTCTGACTTAGGTCTTTAATAAGACACATTTTACAGTTTAAAATTTAATATACTACAATGTAATGTTGAACATTTTTCGGAATTCTTCCGAACATATCTGGAATATATGTTACAAAAAAAAAAAAACAAAAATAAAAACAAAAAAACTTTGGTCGAAGCAGGAATCGAACCCACGACCCTTGGCATGCAAGTCGGACGTAGCAACCACTGCTCCACGGTGCCAAACTAAATGTTTGTTTCTGTTAAATAAACTTTTGTTTATTCGGTTCGTGGGCTTAGATATATATCCCATATATATCTTTCGTCCGATTTACACTCATATGACTCCAGAGGTCAAATTTGTAATCCGATTTAAGTGAGGTTTTGCAAATGGAGTAGAATTAACATTGTAGTTTTGCATGACAAATTTGGTTGAAATCGGTTCAGATTTAGATATACACGCAAAGAAAAAAAAAAACGTTTGGAAAACGTGTACCGAAAACGTTTTCTTTTGTTAGAGTTTTTTGAATTGCTTCGAAACTTTAAACTTTTATCACCAAAAAAATTCATTTGTTACAACATATTTATTTTTTTAATAACAAAAGTTATTTTGAAACAACAACACAGTCCATTTCGTTTATATCAAACCCTGTTCTTTTCTGACTTTAGGTCTTTTAATAAG